>NC_053035.3:443321395-443543895 GCF_002575655.3 Aegilops tauschii subsp. strangulata
TGCTAAGCTTATCTGGGATAGGCTGTCCAAAGTCAACGAAGGAGTCTCAACACAGCGTGACTCTCGAGTTGACGTTGTTCGCAATCTCTTCAACCGCTTCAAAAGACCCGACAATGAAAATGTTCAACAAACCTTCGATCGCCTCACTGACATCTCAAGTGAGCTTCAAGCACTTGGTGCCACTGACATCATCGACCATGAGGTGGTGAAGAAACTGCTGAGATCGCTTGATTCCTCATTTGATACTTTGGCACTGATGATACAAGAACGTGGAGATTACAAGTCACTTGATCCCGCTGATATCCTCGAGAGGCTAAACACTCATGAGTTCCAGCTTGCTGAGAAGAGAGATCTCTATGGTTCGAGCTATGGCAGATCACGTGCCCTGAAGGCCAAGGCTGTCTCTGAATCCGAAGGTGAAGATTCTAGTAGTAGCCTTGGTGATCCTGAAGAACTGAGCCAGGAGCTAGCACTGCTCATGAAGAAATTTCAGAATTTCTCAAGATGTGGTCGCTTTGGAAAACCCTCAAGGAGCAATGATTCCTCATCCAGTGACTACAAGAAGAGGCTATGCCACAAATGCAAGAAACCTGGTCACTACATTCAAGATTGTCCTTAGTGGGAAAAGGAATCAAAGAAGAAGAAATACAAGGATTACAGTTCTGATGATGCGAAGAAGAAGAAATCTTCAAAGTCTTCATCATCAAAATCCTCGAAGTTGTCAGGATCCCGATTCCAAGTCACATCGATCTAGCCGGTAACACGTCATATCACTTTGCGGCCTCACGCACGGTATTCCCACGGGTGTCGCCTTACCATGGCCCGGGACCGTTTGCGCCTTTTGGCTCACGTATATGATAGTGTCGCAAGCATCCATATGACAGAGAACCCGGGCCGACATGACTAGTCGTGAACCCAAAGTGGCACTAACTTACGGGGACAGGCATACATGAATCAACATCGAGCATGTCGGTCAGCAGTGTGCGAATCCGGGCTGTAGCACTGGGCTAACAGGACTCCGGTGAACCGGGCTGTAGCAGGCTAGGCAGGACTCCGGATGTCACCGCGTGACATTTCCCCGAAGGGACAGACACAAGAACGAAGTGAATCACATGCCGGCCAGTCAAGTGTTCCGAAGCAGTAGTGCTGGGCTAGCAGGACTCCGGTGAACCGGGCTATAGCGGACTACTATGGCTCATGGAAGCACAAGACTACATTTCCCCATAAGAGAGGCTACCAAGGATAAACAACTAGGTTGTCGGATCCCACAGATACCAAGCATTTCAATCATACACACAATATGCTCGATATGTGTAAATACAACATGGCATCACAATAAAACTCTACGACTCAAGTATTTATTCATTAGGCTCCGAGGAGTGAGATATTACAAACGTGGGTCTCATGACCCAACATTCAGAGCATACAAGTCAAAGCACAAGCGGAAGCTTAACATGTCTGAGTACAGACATCTACAAATGAAAAAGGCTGAGATGCCTGACTATCTACCAGATCCTGCCGAGGGCACAAGATCGTAGCTGAGGTATCAAGCTAAACTTCGAAGTCCAACGGAACTACTAGCGAGACTGACGTCTCTCTGGAAAACATAAAATAGGCAAACGTGAGTACAAATGTACCCAGCAAGACTTACATCAGAACTAACTACATATGCATCGGTATCAATAAAGGGGGGTGGTGGAGTTTAACTGCAGCAAGCCAGCTTTGACTCGGTGGCTATCCTAAACTATGACTGCAAGTAACTCTTTTGAGGTGGCGCACACGAGTCCACATATTCACCATATCAATACACCACTATGGATCCGCTCCCATCTCCCTATGAGAACGCCATCCATAGCACTCACGCTTATCTTGCGCATTTTAGAGTATCCACTTTCACTTGTCTATGAACTGTACAGGCAACCCAGAAGTCCTTTACCACGGACACGGCTATTCGAATAGATGATGTTAACCCTGCAGGGGTGTACTTCTTCACACACGCTCTTGCCACTTACCGCCACGTACACGTCATGTATCTCGGCAACTTTCAAGCGGAAGCCTGGCGAGGGTGTCGGCCACGGCCTACCTAAACACTCAAGTCTCTAGTCCAGGTTTATCGCCTATTTAGGTTCCATCCGCAGGGAGTCCGGTCGAAGTTTCCACACACTAGTAGAAAAAGGGCCATTTGTCCCGGTTCATAAGGCCCATCTGTCCCGGTTGGGGAACCGGGACTAAAGGGTCGTTACTAATGCCTAGGCCTTTAGTCCCGGTTCTTATACTAACCGGGACAGATGGGCCTCCACGTGGCCGGTGCTGCGAGCCCAGGCAGGAGGCCCTTTAGTCCCGGTTGGTGGCACCAACCGGGACCAATAGGCATCCACGCGTCAGCTGTTCAGGGGCTAGGGTTTTTGTTTTTGTTTTCTGAAAGGGGGGTGGATTTGGGGGTTTTGTATGGTTAATTAAGGTGTTTCATATATTGTGTTAGGTAGCTAATTAATTAATAGAGAGAAGTGTCCTCTCTTATCTCCGTGCTTGGTCGACGCTACGTACTATACATAGAGAGGCCCTCGACACGCTAGCTAGTAAGAAAATGAAGGAAACCATTAAGTACAGAAGTTCGTCATGCATACCGAGAGAAGTGATCGACCTCTCCTTCTCTGAGAGATTGGTCGAACAACAAGTTTTCGTATTATCTATCCGACGCTACTGGCTACATACATATACAATATGTAAGATCTCTTACAATCCCCTAGCATTTGAACTCAACTTCCACATGGTATTCTCCGGCTTTATTGATGACGTGGTCAAGAAAGAATCCCGCCAATTCCTCTTGAATTGCTTTCATGCGATCTTGTGGTAGGAGTTCATTCCGCATCTGCCACGTCTAATTGAAGAAGGGGGTTAATACATATATATGAATGAAACTCAACAGAAATGATGGTGTAATAAAATGAAATTGTGAATATTATTGCTTACGCACTTCATATTGTCTTTTAGAGTAGCCCCGCTTATTTTTCAAAGTCGCGTTGTAGATGAACTCGCACACGTAGTATCCATAGTAATCATTCCCTTGTTCCTGCCACAAGCACTTTACGAGAAATAGAGGTCAATCAAACTGATAATGAAGCATTATAAATGGCATTGATGAAAGTAGCTAGAATCAATGGGAGATGCGCACAACTAGCTAGCTAGTAGTACTTACTTTCGGGTATCTATATTGCAGCTCCTTCGGCAGTCCCAGAGCTTCTGCGGTGAACTGTTTCCAAACCCTACAAGACAAAGAAAATAATTATTACTTGAGATATCAGGAAATGAACAAAAAGTTGCCGATATGGTGCGATAATGATCGATTGAACTTACTTGTTGAGAATTTTAGTCATGTCCGCATAGGTCTCGGGATCTTTTCGTCTCGAGTCAAAGACGGTTACTAGTCCCCGCTCAAGCTTAATCTCCAGGAGAATATAGTGGAACCTGCGCACGCATGCATAACTCATCAATTACATTACTATAACCTCGCTCGAGTAATAAGGGAAACCGAATATGCACATGACAGTAACACTCACTTGAAGTTGTAAGGAAAGAGTATTAAATCTTTGTTTTGATTTATTAACAATGATTTGAGCAAGTTGGCCTCGGCCTCTTCGGCGTTCTTTGTAACCTAAAATTCATCTATGAGATTTGTGTTAATGAACCCAATATCATACATTTCTGGTTTTCTGCACTCGACGATCTTCAATCTGCAAATATAGTGAGGATAATTATAAATACATGCAATGAAAGAGCTGAGCTATATATAGAGACTTAATGACAGAAGTATTACTTACAGACAGTAGCAAGTGACCGTTAATTTATCGAGGGCCTTTTGATTGAAGAACTAGAAGAACTCCTCAAATGGAACATGCAACAGATCCGTTCCAACAAGGTCGTGCTCCTCTTTAATTCTCAGATACAAAGTATTCGTCCCCCCAGACTCTGCAGGTTTTCATGTACCAATTATGGAATCTTCGCATCATCATTGTTAGAAATTTTTCATCTTTGACGAGAGGCTTCCCGTACTCGTATCTGTGTTCGTCCACCTCCAAGAAATCATAATGTACATCGTCGGGCAGGTAATCTCCAAGATTGCTATAACCGGGCACCATCCCCGGAGCATTAGCGATGATGTCGCTAGACACATTGAGCGGGGGGCACGATTAGTTTGCTTGTTCGCCGAGCTGGGCAATTTTTTCCCAGCTGCTCGTTCTTTTAACCTTTGATCACTAACAGTACTCCCCGACCACTCCGCTTCGAGATATGCCTTTTCAGTAATGCACTCATAGTTGGTTTTCGGTGGAGACTTTGGTGGTTTCCTCAGGGTATCGATAGTGTGCTTTGCTTTCACCGGATCTACCTTCTCCTCCAGAGGTGGATGTCTCTTTGCTTTCAACCCTTCAAAGAAGTCCTTCACTTCGGTCCGCGCGATCTTCGCGTTTTCCTCTGCGGTCCTCTCGTACGGTAACTTCTCTAGAGGCTTGAGAGGTGGACCGTATCTATATTGCCTCCTGCCTCTAGCTGTACTGCTAGACGCCGGAGCTGACGGAGCGGCTGCGGATGTCTTCTTTCGTGCTTGCTTACGAGGCGGAGGAGAAGGACTACGACGCGCCGGAGCAGCCGGGGCGGCGGCAGGTCTCTTCTGCCCTTGCTGGCGAGGCGGAGAAGGAGGAGGCTGGTGGCTGCTCGGGCGCGCCGGCGCAGGCGGAGAAGGAGGCGGAGTGCCGCCACGCACCGGAGAAGGAGGCTGAGTGCCCTGATCGTCACTCGCCGGAGGAGGAGGCGGTGGAGGAGGCGGAGTGCCCTGACTCACTGGAGGAGGAGGCGGAGGCATCCAGTTCGGAAGGTTGATGAGCTCCTTCCGCCATAGGCATGGAGTCTTCAGACAAGAACCCAGCCGAGTCTCCCCTTCACCCGTAGGGTGGTCAAGCTGGAGGTCCTCAAATCCTTCTGTGATTTCATCCACCATCACCCTAGCATATCCTTCTGGAATCGGCCGACAGTGAAAAGTTGCGCCAGGTTCAGGAGGTGCAACAGAGCCAACAACCGCCTTGACTTTCAATTCCATCCATTGCGTCATAAGGTGGCAATGCTAAGACTCCGTGATAGCATCTACGGGGTAGCTAGCAGGAGCCGTGAAGACAGGCTCCTGAAGCAGCTCCGTGGAAGCCACGCTGCTTCTCTGCTGAGATGGCGGGGTAGCTTCGGGTGTAGCTTCGGCAGGTCGCGTCCTGCGAACTGCCTCTCGTTCCTCTAGCGCTTGTACCCTTGCGTGCAGCGCCTGTAGTTGGGTCAACTCCTTTTTCTTCTTCCTCTCCCTGCGTTTGTAACCGCCTGCGTCGGGAAATCCAGCCTTCCACGAAAGGGAGCCTGGCGTGCCTCGTGTCCGTCCGGGGTGCTCAGGATTCCCGAGGGCTTCTGTGAGCTCGTTGTTCTCTCTGTCCGGAACGAACGTCCCTTGCTGCGCCTTTTCGATATACTCCTAAAGCTTCTCGATGGGTGTGTTCAACTGCTCGTCGGTCCAAATGCACTTCCCTGTTACAGGGTCCAATTTCCCCCAACCCCGAAGAACCAAGTCCTGCAACGGTCTGGCCAGCGTCGCGTCTCTGGTTTGATCCCTTTATCAATGAGGTCATTCTCAGCCTTGTCCCACAACGGCCGGGCTTTCAGGTAGCCACCTGACCCCGTGCGAAGGTGATGCTTCTTCTTTGCAGCATTTTTCTTGTTTGTCGCTGACATCTTCGCTGCTCTCTCAGATTTCTTTTTGGTGACAAATTCGGGCCACTAATCTTTGATCTTCTCAAATCGGCCGATTAATTCAGGAGTCTTGTCTTGGTCGACAAATGATGATTTCAGCTCATTCTTCCACCTCCTGAATAGCTCAGCCATCTTCTTAAGAGCATAAGCCTTGATCATTGGCTTTTTAACTGGATTCTCCGGATCCTCCTCTGGCGGGAAGGTGAAATTTTCCTGCAGCGCGGTCCAAAGATCAGCTTTCTGCCTATCGCTGACATAAGACACCTGAGAGTCTTTGTCCTTAGGCTTCAACCATTGCTCGATGCTGATCGGGATCATGTCCCTCACTAGAACCCCGCACTGAGCATTAAATTTTTGCTTGGTCCGGAGGGGTTTAATCGGTTGGCCAGCGCGATCAATTTCGATGATCATGTACCTTTCATCCGCGCGCAACTTTCTCTTCGGGCCTCGTCTCGTTACCGAAGTGTTGCTCGATCCGGAGGGCTAGAAAAGAAGAAAAAGAAGAGAGTTAATATGTGTACATACCAAAAACAATTAATGCATCAATTAGCTATAGTTAGCACATTAATTAATTAATATATATACCTGGCCGGACTCCGTTCGGTCACCAGAGCCTGCTTCTTCATCCTGTCCTTCCCCCTCCATTCGGTCACCGGAGCCGTCATCACGGTGTCCTTCATCCTCCATTGTTTGATCATCGTCGTAGCCTGCTTCTTCATCCTGTCTTTCAAGACCATCGGTGCATGTGTCGTTGAGAAACGACAAGACGGCATCACTTCCGTGTGCGATTATCTCCCCCAACACCGCTTCTTTTGCTTCGTCTCGGGGGTGCGGATCCATAGTTTCTGCAAATATTTACAACATGGCAATTATTATTCAAACATGACAGATGGATATATTAGTGGCAAATGTTGAACTAGCTAGCTAAGCAAAATAAGGAATCATATTAGTGGCATGGCCTCGACGCTTCTCTAGGGTTTGGGGTGGCCTTGGCAACGCTTCAAGGGTTTGGGGTGGCCTCAACAACGCTTCAAGGGGTTCGGGGTGGCCTCGACGACAACGCTCTTTTAACTTGGTAAATTTGGGTGGCCTCGAGAGAGTTTGTCGGGTAGGGGCGCGGCGGGAGGGGGTAGGAGACCGACATCGTTTTTTTCTAGGGTTTGGGTGTCCTCGAGTGTTTTAGTCGAGCGAGAGGGCCGGGGGTGCTCCCGTGGTATAAGTTATCACGGTCGAGAGGGGGTTATATCGACAATGACCTACCCGATAAAAAATAAGAAAAGGAAGAAGAAGGAAAAAAAAAGAGGAGAGGAAGAAAGGAATAGAGGAGAAGAAAAAATAGAATATATTCTATTTTTTCTTCTTCTCCTCTATTCCTTTCTTCCTCTCCTCTTTTTTTTTCATTTTTTTCCTCTTCTTATTTATTTCTCCTCTTCTTCATCTTTTTCTTTACCTTCTTCCTAAACTAAACATAAACTAAAATAATCCTAAAACTAAACGGAAAAAAATCCTATGAACAAAATTACAATAAAAAATCATATGAACAAAATTACAATAAAAATTCTATGAACAAAAAACAATAAAAATTCTATGAACAAAATAAAAATTCTTTGCATATGAACATACAAACATTTGCATATTCTACAATATCATCATCATATTATAAAATAATATCACCAAAAATCCTAACTTTTGCATATGAACAGGGGGCCTGCTTCATCGTCGGCGTCGGGGCGGGCGGCGGCGTTGGGGCGGGCGCGTGGCGGCGTTGGGGCGCAGGGAGGAAGGGGGAGAGGAGGGGGAACGGCGCGGTGAGGCTCACACTGCAGGCGAGCGGCGGCGAGGTCGGGGCAGGGGCGACGACGACGAGGTCGGGGCAGGGTGCGGCGGGGCCGGGGCAGGGGCGACGGCGACGACGGAGACGGCGGCAAGGTCGGGGCAGGGGGCGGCGAGGCCGGGGCAGGGGCGACGGCGACGAGGTTGGGGCAGGGTGCGGTGAGCCGGGGCAGGGGCGACGGCGAGGTCGGGGCAGGGGCGCCAGCCTGGCGGCGTCGATGTCGTCGGCGTCGTCGGGGCGGCAACTGCGAGATGAGAAGCGAAATTTCACAACTCCTGCTTATATACCAAGAGCATTGGTCCCGGTTTGTGGCACCAACCGGGACCAATGCCTCCCTTTAGTCCCGGTTGGTGCTACCAACCGGGACCACAGGTCCTGTGCTGCTGCGCCCGCGTCGAAAGTTTAGTCCCACCTCGCTAGTTGAGAGGGGCGCACAGTGGTTTATAAGCCCCACTGCCGCACCCCTCTCGAGCTCCTCTCCATTGCAGCCTTACGGGCTAAATGTCACTGCTATGCCTGATGGGCCTACTAGGCCTTCTGCAGGCCTGAATCCTGGCCCATCGATGGGTTTCTAGCCGTATTCAGGCCGTGGCGGCCCAGTAGGTGGCATTTTTTTTTGACTTTTTTGTTTTCTTCTTTGCTTTATTTATTTTGTTTTGTTTCTACTTATAACAAAAAACTTATTTATTTTATTTTATTTTGTTTCTAATTACTTATTTATTTTATTTTATGATAATTCTTTTTGCTATTAAAGTTTCTAACAAAAAAGTTCTTTATGAAAATTATTTTTGCTTTTCATGATTTTGAACAGAAAATACTTCGATAATTTTAGTTGCATCAATTTTATATAATTTTAGTTTCAATAATACTAGAGGTTGCTTATAATGTTTTGAACAGAAAATACTTTGTTAATTTTAGTTTCATAAATGTTATTAAAGTTTATTTTATTTTGTTTCTACTTATATATTTTATTATAGTTTATATTAATTTGTTTCTAATTACTTATTTATTTTATTTGTTATTTTTCATGCACCATTTTTCATGCATTTACTGATTATTTTGAGCTATAAGACCCTCAAATTGAAAAGCACTACAAATGAACTCTAAAAAGGTTGAAAGTTGGCATGGTATCATCATTTCACCCACATAGCATGTGCAAGAAAGTAGAGAGCCTTACGGCAAAAACTGGATGCACTTCGTGTACAAAACGGACAATCTCTTTCGAAGTATCAGGGTTTCATACGGAAACTCGTCTGTTACAAAGGGATTCCATTTTTTGAACTTATTTGAACTCCATAGTTTTTCTGTGTTCAAAATGCACCATTCAAAGCCACATCATCAATTTTCAACCCTTTCTGACTTCATTTGTTATTTTTCATGCATTTACTGATTTTTTCAGCTATAAGACCCTCAAATTGAAAAGCACTACAAATGAACTCTGAAAAGGTTGAAAGTTGGCATGGTATCATCATTTGACCCACATAGCATGTGCAAGAAAGTAGAGAGGCTTACGGCAAAAACTGGATGCACTTCGTGTACAAAACGGACAATCTCTTGCGAAGTATCAGGGTTTCATACGGAAACTCGTCTGTTACAAAGGGATTTCATTTTTTGAACTTATTTGAACTCCATAGTTTTTCTGTGTTCAAAATGCACCATTCAAAGCCACATCATCAATTTTCAACCCTTTCTGACTTAATTTGTTATTTTTCATGCATTTACTGATTTTTTCAGCCATAAGACCCTCAAATTGAAAAGCACTACAAATGAACTCTGAAAAGGTTGAAAGTTGGCATGGTATCATCATTTCACCCACATAGCATGTGCAAGAAAGTAGAGAGGCTTACGGCAAAAACTGGATGCACTTCATGTACAAAACGGACAATCTCTTTCGAAGTATCAGGGTTTCATACGAAAACTCGTCTGTTACAAAGGGATTTCATTTTTTGGAACTTATTTGAACTCCATAGTTTTTCTATGTTCAAAATGCACCATTCAAAGCCACATCATCAATTTTCAACCCTTTCTGACTTCATTTGTTATTTTTCATGCATTTACAGATTTTTTCAGCTATAAGACCCTCAAATTGAAAAGCACTACAAATGAACTCTGAAAAGGTTGAAAGTTGGCATGGTATCATCATTTCACCCACATAGCATGTGCAAGAAAGTAGATAGGCTTACGGCAAAAACTGGATGCACTTTGTGTACAAAACGGACAATCTCTTTCGAAGTATCAGGGTTTCATACGGAAACTCGTCTGTTACAAAGGGATTTCATTTTTTTGAACTTATTTGAACTCCATAGTTTTTTTGTGTTCAAAATGCACCATTCAAAGCCACATCATCAATTTTCAACCCTTTCTGACTTCATTTGTTATTTTTCATGCATTTACTGATTATTTTCAGCTGGATAGAGATAAGTGACCAAATTAATAGTAGTTCATCATCACATTAAAACCAAAGTACATACATAGTTCAAATTGAACAACATATAGCTCTCCAGAGCATCTAGTTAAAACATACATTGAAACTATGTAAAACCTTTCAATGGAACAACAAATGCGATCATAATCACAACTAAGGTAACAATTGATCCAACGACATAATGATACCAAGCCTCGGTATGAATGGCATATTTTCTAATGTTTCTAATCTTCAACCGCATTGCATCCATCTTGATCTTGTGATCATCGACGACATCCGCAACATGCAACTCCAATATCATCTTCTCCTCCTCAATTTTTTTATTTTTTCCTTCAAGTAATTGTTTTCTTCTTCGACTAAATTTAACCTCTCGACAATAGGGTCGGTTGGAATTTCCGGTTCAACCACCTCCTACATAAAAAAAATCTATGTCACGTTGGTCGGCATAATTGTCATAAACAATAAATGAACCAAATAGTTATAAAAAGATAATATATACCACATCTGAATCATAGACAGGACGAGGGCCGACGGGGGCGGATACCAGAACCATCGCACTACATAATAACAAGGAATAATAAAAGTAAGAAAATTAGACAAGTATCCATCTCAAGTAAGAATTTTTTTCTTTCAGAAAGAAGATAAGAACAAGAGGCTCACCACGGTGGTGCCGGCGACGAGATCGGCGCGGGCGATCGACGGCGGTGAAGACGGGGACGGGACGTGACGGACCGCTAAACCTAGAAAAATCTCGGGGAAAATGGAGCTCCGAGGTCGAGTTTCGAGAGTAGAAATATTAACTAGTGTGGCTCGGACATTTCATCGAACACCTCATGTGCATAGGAGGTGAGCTAGAGCACCCAAATGCCCTCCCCACGCCGGCCAGCAAAAACAGAGCACGGTGGAGTGCTCTGCTCGCTGGCGATGGGCTATATATAGGCAAATCATTTGTCTCGGTTCGTGGCTGGAACCGGGACCAATGGTTATGGGACAGGAGCGAGGCCCATTGGTCCGGTTCGTTCCTAGAACCGGGACAAATGGGTCCAGACGAACCGGGACCAAAGCCCGCGAGGCCCCGGGGGGCCTCCTGGGCTCACGAACCGGGACGAATGCACCCATTGGTCCCGGTTCGTATAAGAACTGGGACTAATGGGCTGGCCAGGCCCGAACGAAAGCCCCTTTTTCTACTAGTGACATACGGTCCCAAACGATGTGAGCAGGGTTCCCGAGACACCAAACAGGCGCCCGGAACACCATGCCACGTGCCTACCGCATCACAGCCCACCCCGCGGGTCAGTGCTGCGCACGACCTCCAGCATACTACAAACACCAGAAACTACTTGCAACTCCTGGACAGAGGACAAGGGTGGTTAAGAAGCCGAGAGGGTCCATTGGTTTCGGGCCCAATGCATGGTAGTAGCTGTTCATGGATCACAAACACAGAACTTAGTTCCTGAGGACGGTTTCAATGAGACAACCCACCATGTACTCATACATGGCCTCTCACCGTTACCTTTACGAAATCGTGTTCACACACTTAGCTCTCAACAGTAGGACATGTTCACCACATTCCAATTCATCCCCGATGAATCAGACCTGACTCAACTCTAAGCAGTAGCAGACATGACAACAAGCATGAATGAGTAGGCACATCAGGGCTCAAACAACTCCTACTGATGCTAGTGGGTTTCATCTATTTACTGTGGCAATGACAGGTCATGCAGAGGAAAGGGGTTCAACTACCGCACCATGTAACAGTTGAATCGTTGTTGTCCTAATGCAGTAAGAGAGAGCAGGAGCGAGAGAGTGGGATTGTATCGGAATGAACAAGGGGGTTTTGCTTGCCTGGCACTTCTGAAGATAATACAGTTCTCCATCGGTGTCATCGATCACATCGTCGAAGCAACGTCTACTGAGAGGGGACACTTACCGGCAACACAGAGAAAACACAATAAATGCAATGCAACAATATGATGCATGAATATGACATGGCAAAATGAGTGTGTTGGGCTAATGCATCTACAACCAGGGTGGTTTGAGCTCATTTGAATCAAAGATTCAAATACAAACTCAAGTTATGGGTTTATAAAGTCCATTAACATATTTTGAGCTAAACAGCAAGGTTAGGTTGCTTGAACATGCATGAAACCAGTACAGATGGATAGATTGGATTTTTCTGATCATTTTCATATATAATTTATTTCATTTGGAGTTACGGTTTAATTTCTGTGAATTTTAGAAGTTTTGGGCATTTTCTGGAATTTCTGAATTATTTTAAATCCAGAAAATGATTAACTGCGTCAGCATTGCATCATGCTGGCATCAGCAGGTCAACAGGGCTGCCCCGGGTTCAAACCTGACGTGTGGGGTCCACACGTCAGTGTCACAGTGTTAAATAGAGGGGGTTATTTCTAATCTAATTAAGATTAGTGGCGCTGGGGCCCACTGTCAGCGTCAGGGATTAGTTAAATGGTGGTTAGCATTAAGCTAATCACCTGGAAGGTCAGGCCCGCACGTCAGGCTGGCGAGGTCATCGCCGGCGACCTCTGGACGCGGCGGTGTCCACGATTCAGGCCACGGGGGCGGCGACTAAGGGCACCGGGGCGTAGCCCGGGCTCTCGCGCATCTAAGGGAGGCGACGGGAGGTTGCGGGGTGGCCGGAGCTCGCCGGAGTGGAGCTCGGGGCGGCAGCCAAAACACGGCTCTGGGCGGGATGTGGCTGCAGGGCACGGCAGGGGCTGTGGAGGGCCTCTACGGCCTCCTGGCGTCACCAGGAGCACGGTGACGCGCGCGGGAGCAGCTGGCTCGGGCTCTGGTCACGGTGGCGCCATGGACGGTGGCGAGGTGCTCGCGGGTTCGACAGGTAGCAGGCTACGGCGTGCAAGCAACGGAACGAAGAGGGGGAAACGGACGGTGGCGAGGTGCTCGCGGGTTCGACAGGTAGCAGGCTAAGGCGTGCAAGCAACGGAACGGAGAGGGGGCAACGGACGGTGGCGAGGTGCTCGCGGGTTCGACAGGTAGCAGGCTACGGCGTGCAAGCAACGGAACGGAGAGGGGGAAACGGACGGTGAGCTCACGTGGATCCCGTAGAGGTGGACGGCGAGCTCGGGGAAGGCCGAACGGCGACGAATTTGATGGCGGCGATCCGCGGCACCGATGAGGAAGACGACGTCGAGTGCGGCTCTGCAGGGCGTCCCGGCTTGCGTGAGTCATCAAAGAGGTCGAGGACGGCAGCGCAAAGCTAATGGGCTTGTCGGAGAGGCAGGGCAGTGGCTGTGGCCGCGGCAACGGCGAGCGGCGGCGATGGTGGCGTTCGGTCGCGGGAGAGAGAGGGCGGCAGAGGAGGGGATGAGCACAGGAGAGGGTGAGAGAGTCTGGGGGGGGGGTGCATGGCGCTCGGGGCCGTCTCCAGCAGCGAGCAAGCAGGCAGGAGGTGGCCGCACGGCGGTGCGCGCGCGTCGGGCACGCGCCCGTCCTCCTGGCAAGGAGGAAGACGACAGGAGGAGGTGGCCAGGCGGGCTGGGCTGGCCAACTGGGCCGGCCAGGTGGCTTTGGTGGGCGCTAGGTAAGTTCCAGGTGAGTCTCTGCTTTTTTTCCTTTTTCTTTCTCTTTTCTAATTCTGACATTTGTTTCTGGACTTAGTAAAAATGGCTAGGCACTTTCAAAAATCATGCAACTAACTAAGGTCACTGTTTGGAATATTTCCAACAGTAAACATTTCAGTTTGTGATTATTTGGACATTTAAAATATTTTATAACATTTAAATGCCCTAATGCAAATGGAGTATGATTTAATTCCGAGCCCAAATATGTCATGAAAAAATGCGCATCACCTCTGGTTACTGTTTCCAGCATTTTGCAAAAATGATGAACATTTTTGAAAGCCATTTGGATTTACTAAAAATATTTTAGTTAAACCTAGTGAGTTCCTTTGATGCTAGGGTTTAGGCAATCCCCTTTTCAAGTTTCTTTCCAACTTAAACATGATGCACACATGAAGCTAGCCTAGTGCATTGCCAGAAGCTAGGGATGTGACAACTCAACCCCACTAAGCAAGAATCTCGTCCCGAGATTCAGGACGTGAGGTGAGAAGACAAAGGGGATGCAAGGCTTAACACAATCTTCATGATCCAACTGCCTTCCCGGAGTTGTTGATTCATTGACTCCAATTGATCTTGATGTCTTTGCTCTGAGAACTCCAACCCACATGGTAACGAGAGGAAAAGGAAAACTCTAGAAGGATCGATCTTCTCGAAGATCGAACAACTCAGGATCAACTCACGGAGTGAGACATTGAAACATCTCTCGAGCTGAGACACGAAGCATACATCCAGAGGGACGGAGTGAAACAGATGACGAAGGTTCACTAGGTAGGCAACAATTCCATGCTTGAGTAAGATGGTGCACAGATTCAAAGTAGCAATGAGATAATTTCCATGATTCCATAACGTGACACCTTAGGGAAGGTGACTCGTAGAATTATTCCCTTAAGTGGCAAAAAGAATTACTTTTGATGCATAGATCATTGAAACTCTCTATACCAGCCTGAGGAAAATCACAATTGATCATTTGAAGGAATTCGAAAGAATGGCATACTCAGTTTGGAAAGGAAACTAGAGTTATAAGACAACTCGGCAAACGGAAGGCACATTCCAATTGGTACCGAGGGTGTAACCTAGTGTCTGAGCGTGCTCTCAAGAACTTGATCATTTCTATACTCATCAAGGTTTTACCAACATCCATGCCGAGGATCCTGGCAGCACATCTTACTACCATGATGAATAGTGATGGATAATGCAGATGCAAAGGAAGACAACACTTTCTCAGATTTCACCTTAGCGAGGCCAGAGATGAAATCTGGATGATCGATCGAGAGACATTTAGCACTCCGCTTCTAATGTTCTCCTTGATGTACTAGCGTAACCCATTTGATATGGTTTGGTATCTTGAACATCAAGTAGAAGGTCGGACTTCGGGAGCGCAAGAATCCAGAAGGAATAACTACGGAAGTAAATCCTACGGAATCCTTATGGGGAGGTGGCCAACTTCCTCAATCAAGATACTACAATAATAGGTCTTCCGGCTGGGTGTGTTGGCCACGACATCCACTTCACCGGGTTATAGGGAGACCAACATTATAGTTCTTGGGAAACATTCCAACCATCACATCTGCCTGAGATTTAGATCTGGTTGGTAACAGGATAATTCAGACAACGTGTCTGGAAAAGAAAGTTTGCAACACAAATCGACGAGATGATGTTGCGAGATTCTCGGGAGATGAACTACGATAGCAAGCTCCAAAACATGAGTTGATTCTTCTACGTACATGTGAACACGTTGTTCCAGACAAGCATGACCATGTAGTAGTCTTACAATAAAACACTACCGAGTTCTGGTAAGGAACCATCATCGAGGATATCGAAATCCTAACATAAGTCTTGCTCTTAGGAAGGAACTTCTTCTCCTTGAACAAAACAGTCAGTGGCTTGGTGTACTAGGAGATACATATGGAACGGAGGTAGCGAGCCTGTCAAACCATAGCACACTTCACACATGCATAACTGACTTGGGATGGTACCAGAGGAAACAAAAACAATTTTTCTCGAACATCACGGCGGCAACTTGCACCAAATGCACATGAATTCGAGGAAGTCACTTCTTCCATCCAAGCATAAGCTTCATGAACGGAACACGAAGGCATTGCTTACAAAGTTTTCAACACTAGGTTGATGTTCAACATGAATCATGGGGGAGACAAAATGCTGCTGATGGGCTCAACAACAACTCATCAGAATTTCCATATCACTGGACTTCCACCATCATGTGAACCCGGTGATAGCATTGGTCAGACCAAAAGATGTAATGGTGTATGCTCGAGGGATCAACCACGAGTAAGACAACATTACGAACATCGTTGGTTCTGATTTGACTTGACGATAGCCCATACTCAAATCAAAGTTTTGACAAGACAATAGGTCCAACAACTGATCACAAGGACCGATCGATGAAGATATCATCTTTCTTCAACTAACACACACACACACACAAAGATATCCCTTAACATGAACTAAGTCAGACAAGCTTTGATCTTCCAACTCTCCAAGTTGTTGTTTGGCTTAACCACTAGCTCAGGGATATCCAACACAAATTCTTGGAGAATGGCTGGTTTAGAGGAGAACCAACTTGATCACGAGCTCAACATAATAGTCAGGGGACAACCTGGTAATACTTCCGAGAAGATATTCAGAAAATCATGAACCACCGATATGTTACTAAGCTCGAGATCAACCTTGCTTTTCAGGGCAAGATGATATGATCAAAAGAGTGAGGGATTGACACAATCCTAACTCATTGATCAAAGAGTGCACCAGAAATAAGGGCTAGGTAGCACGCTCAATCTTAGGATGATGATTTAATAACCAACATGCTAAGAATAAGAATATTGTCCATTAACTACAAAGCAACTCGGTTGCTAGGAGTATAGATTTCACACATCATGGTTCACTTGTCGGCATTCCGGTTGCAACAACACGGGAACCGATAAATGAATAATGAGGGTGAGAAGTATCACCGTATCAAGAGTTCATAGGATGGTGTGCAATTCCTATGATATTGTTGATATAGAAGATGGTAATACTCCAAGGTGGAACAGACCAGAAGCTGGATTGGCATTTTGATCTGCGGAATACAACTACTTTGACCAGTCCAAGAAATGGATGAGGTACTGGAGTTTGTTTCTCCTAGTCATTCTGAAATAGAACGGCTCGACGGACCACAAGGATAATATATATTGACGAACACGACGGCACAACTATTCCTGACTATCACTTGATAGACGGAGGTTAGGATACAACTAAGGAGGGACAACTCAAAGGAACATATGTTTTTCTGAGTTGTGGATGCATAGATTAGTATGTCGAGCGAAGCTCAACATTTCTTCCGGATAACCCATGCGGAAAGGGTAGAACTGGCAGATTCATAATATAGAACGGAGAACTCATCAAGAGCACTCTGGTTGTGATCTTTTGGTTCAAAAGAACTCCTACCAAGAATGGTTCATGGTAATTGGAAGAAGGATGTACCACGAACCTCGAGGACTATCGCAAAGGTTACTAATATCCTAAAGGAACTAGCAACACTATCAACATGAGGTAAGTAGGGTGAATCTCGCGTTCAAGAACCTAGGAATAGAATACCTACTAACTAATAACATCACGGGATGCTTTTGAGAATGATGGCCAGAATCATCACACCGGGAACACAAAACATGGCTAGATTACTAGGTGATCCTCTAAGACACCTAGGGTCATAATAATAGCTCCAACCTATATGTCAAGGCAACAGAGTACCTTAACTCACCGATTAGTGTGGTTAATCTGGCCCAAAGGTACATCGAGAACGGAAAGAAGGGATTTGCAAATGCATCAGACTATTTAGAAACCTGGGATGACTCGGACAACATAACGACTGTAAATGCTCAAAAGATTTGAGACGTCCTGCAAAATGGTGGCATAACCACTCAAGATCACAGTATCAAGGTTCCGAGACCAACTATGAACACACGGAAGTAGTAGAATGTCGGGACCCCGATTCTAAGTCACACCGATCTAGCATGTAACACCTCATATCACTTTGCGGCCTCACGCACGGTATTCCCACGGGTGTCGCCTTACCATGGCCGGGACCGTTTGCGCGTTTTGGCTCACGTATATGATAGTGTCGCTAGCATCCATATGACAAAGAACCTGGGCCGACATGACTAGTTGTGAACCCAAAGTGGCACCCGTGTGAATCTGGGCTGTAGCGGTCAGTAGCGTGTCGGTCAGCAGCGTGTGAATCCGGGCTGTAGCAACTGGGCTAACAGGACTCCGGGAACCCGGGCTGTAGCAGGCTAGGCAGGACTCCGGATGTCACCGCGTGACATTTCCCCGAAGAGACAGACACAGGAACGAAGTGAATCACATGCCGACCAGTCTAAGTGTTCCGGAGCAGTAGTGCTGGGCTAGCAGGACTCCGGTAAACCGGGCTGTAGCGGACTACCATGGCTCAGTGGAAGCACTAGACTACATTTCCCCATAAGAGAGGCTACCAAGGATAGACAACTAGGTTGTCGGATCCCACACATAGCAATACACGTTGCACGTACGCATAACATGCAAGTATGTGCTGTACAACATGGCATCACAACATAACGCAAACTCATATAGATAAAAGGCCCAGAAGAGCCACATAGCATTAAGTACAAACAGGGGTCACATGACCCATCATTCAGAGCATACAAGCAACGGAAGCATTACATGTCTGAGTACAGACAACTACAAAAGAAAAGGCTGAGAAGCCTGACTATCTACAGGCCCCTCCCAAGGGTACAAGATCGTAGCTGAGGTACAAGCTACTCGTCGAAGTTCAAGCGGAACTACTAGTAAGACTGAAGTCTCCGCTGCAGAAACATAAATAAAGGAACATGAGTACAAAGGTACTCAGCAAGACTTACATCAGATCCTATCATACATGCATTTGTATCAAGAAGGTAGTGTGGGGTTTAGTTGCAGCAAGCCAGCTTTGACTCAGTGGCTATCCTGTTCTACGACTACGAGGAACTTCTTTGAGGTAAGAAGGCGCACACGAGTCCGCTAATCACCACCTCAATACACCACTATGGATTCATTCCCGTCTCACTACGAGAAGCCATCCATAGCACTCACACTTATCTTGAGCATTTTAGAGTATCCACTTCAAGTTGTCTATGTACCACGTAAGCATCCAAGTAGTCCATAACCGAGGACACGGCTATTCGAATAGATCATGATAACCCTGCAGGGGTGTACTGCTTCACACACGCTCTCGCCACTTACCGCCATGTACACGTCCGGTACCTCGGCAACCTTCAAGCGGAAGCCTGGCGAGGGTGTCGGCCATGACCTGACTAACCACACAAGACTCTAGTCCAGGTTTATCGCCTATTCGGGTTCCATCCGCAAGGAGATCCAGCCGGGGTGTCGCTCACGGCCCCAAACGATGTGTGCAGGGTTCCCAAGCCCACCTCGCCGGATGGATCTATGCTTGGTACACCGTGCCACTTGTGCCTAGTCTGTCCCAAGCCCACCTGGCCGGGTGCCACTTGGTAGACTACTAACACTACCTACAAACACCAGAAACTAATTGCAACTCCTGGACAGAGATCAAGGCGGTTAATAAGTCGAGAGAGCTTGGAGCGCCCGGAGCCCAATGTGTGGTAGTAGCTAGTCATTGGACAACTTACACAGAACTTGGTTCTTAAGGACGGTCCCAATGAGACAACCCACCATGTACTCCTACATGGCCTCTCACCGCTACCTTTACCAAATCGTGTTCACACGCTTAACTCTCGGCACCAGAACATATCGTAACACTCCAATTCATTCCCAATGAACCAGACCTGACACAACTCTAAGCAATAGTAGGCAAGGCATGGTAGGAACACAACATGGCTCAATCAACTCCTACACATGCTAGTGGGTTTCAACTATTTACTGTGGCAATGACAGGTCATGCAGAGGAATGGGTTCAACTACCGCAGCGTAAAGTAGCAGTTGAATCGTTGTTGTCCTAATGCATAAAAGAGAGCAGGAGTGAGAGAGTAGGATTGTATCGGAATGAACAAGGGGGTTTGCTTGCCTGGTAGATCAACAGGGTGGCACTGCTCCTCAGATAGGTACTCTGGAACACTCTCCGGAGCAGGACCTATCGAGAAGGAACGGTGTCGACAATCAAAACACAATCATATGCAGCAATATGATGCATGAATATGGCATGAATATGTGATGTGTTTTGAGCCAATGCATTTAGCATTCAACTTGGAAGAGATCCATTTGAACCAAAGATTCAAATGCAGCTCTAATATAAGTCCCTTTAAATGCCATAAGTGTGTTTTCATATATACAGCATGTATAGGTTGGTTTGGAATGCATGAAAATGGCACAAATGGATAGATTCAATTTTTCTGATCATTTTTCATATATAAATTATTTAAATCTGAGCTACGGTTGAATTTCTATGAATTTTTGAAGTTTATATCATTTTCTGGAATTTCCTGATTTAATTTAAATCCAGAAAATGAATAACTGCGTCCGCACTGCGTCATGCTTGCGTCACCAAGTCAACAGCGCTGACTGGGGTCAAACCTGACGTGTGGGGTCCACACGTGAGTGACACAGTGTTAACAGGTTTTTTTACTAATCTAATTAAAGGATTAGGGCGCATGGGCCCACATGTCAGTGTCACGGGGGGGGGGGGGGTTAGTTAGCGGCGTTGACCCGGTTTGACCGTCGATTAGTCGTCGGCGAGGGCGAACGCGGCGGAGGGGCTCGGGATCGTTGCTCCGGCGACCATTTGGGCGGCGGAGACCACGGGCGAGGAGCCAGCGCTCGTCCGCGTCATCTGGAGCAAGCGGGGGAGACGGGGGTGGCCGGAGCTCGTCCAAAACGAGCTCGAGGCGGCGGCCGGAGTTCGGGCTCGAGCGGCTGCGGGCTACAGAGCACGGGGAGGCAGGAGAGGAGGGGAAACCGACGCGGGGGCTCACAGCGGATCGGCGGGCGTCGTTGGAGAGCTCGGGGAAGGGCCGGAGTCGGCGGGGAGGCGATGGGGATCCACGGCGGCCGGAGGCGAAGATGGCGACGGCGACGGCTCCACGGGGCGCTCCGGCTTCCGTGGCTCGGTGGAGAGCTTCAGAGCGAGGAGGCGGAGCTCCTGCGCGTGTGGGAGAGGCGAGGGGGAGGCGGTGGCTACGGCAACGGTGGCCGGTGGCGACGGCAGCGCTCGGCCGTGAGAGAGAGAGAGCGAGGGGGAAGAGAGAATGGGCATGGGAGAGAGCGAGAGAGGTGGGGGCCGGCGCGTGGCTTCGCGCGGGGCATCCAGGCGACGAGGGGGGAGGACAGGCAGGCAGGTGGCGTGGCGGCACGGCCGTGCGCGCGCGCCGGCCACACGCCTGGCCGACTGGCGCCAGGAGGACGACGGCGCTGGCGGGCTGGTCCAGCTGGGCCGCAGGTAAGCACAGGTAGGTTTTTCCATTTCTGTTTCTTTTCTATTTTTCTGACATTTGTTTGGTTTAATAAAAATGATAAACCATTTTATTTTCTTATGCCAATTTTTGTAGGGGCTAGTGGTTGTTGGGAATCGTAGCATAATTTTAAAATTTTCCTACGCTCACCAAGATGCATCTATGGAGTGTACTAGCAACGAGGGGAAAGGAGTGCATCTACATACCCTTGTAGATCGCGAGCGGAAGCGTTCCAATGAACGTGGATGACGGAGTCGTACTCGCCGTGATCCAAATCACCGATGACCGAGTGCCGAACGGACGGCACCTCCGCGCTCAACACACGTACGGTGCAGCGACGTCTACTCCTTCTTGATCCAGCAAGGGGGAAGGAGAGGTTGATGGAGATCCAGCAGCACGACGGCGTGGTGGTGGATGTAGCGGGATGCCGGCAGGGCTTCGCCGAGATTCTACGAGAGAGAGGGGTGTAGCAGGGGAGGAGGGAGGCGCCGAAGGCTGTAATAATACTGCCCTCCCTCCCCCCTTTATATAGGCCCCCTGGGAGGGGGGCGCCAGCCAAGATCCCATCTGGATGGGGGGGCGGCGGCCAGGGGGGATACTTGCCCCCCAAGGCAAGTGGGGCGCCCCCCCACCCTAGGGTTTCCAACCCTAGGCGCAGGGGGGAGGCCCATGGGGGGCGCCCCAGCCCACTAAGGGCTGGTTGCCCTACCACTTCAGCCCATGGGGCCCTCCGGGATAGGTGGCCCCACCCGGTGGACCCCCGGGACCTTCCGGTGGTCCCGGTACAATACCGGTGACCCCCGAAACTTTCCCGGTGGCCGAAACTTGACTTCCTATATATAATTCTTCACCTCCGGACCATTCCGGAACTCCTCGTGACGTCCGGGATCTCATCCGGGACTCCGAACAACTTTTGGGTTTCCGCATACACATATCTCTACAACCCTAGCGTCACCGAACCTTAAGTGTGTAGACCCTACGGGTTCGGGAGACATGCAGACATGACCGAGACGCCTCTCCGGTCAATAACCAACAGCGGGATCTGGATACCCATGTTGGCTCCCACATGTTCCACGATGATCTCATCGGATGAACCACGATGTCGAGGATTCAATCAATCCCGTATACAATTCCCTTTGTTAATCGGTATGTTACTTGCCCGAGATTCGATCGTCGGTATCCCAATACCTTGTTCAATCTCGTTACCGGCAAGTCTCTTTACTCGTACCACAATGCATGATCCCGTGACTAACGCCTTAGTCACATTGAGCTCATTACGATGATCCATTACCGAGTGGGCCCAGAGATACCTCTCCGTCACACGGAGTGACAAATCCCAGTCTCGATCCGTGCCAACCCAACACACACTTTCGGAGATACCCGTAGTGCACCTTTATAGTCACCCAGTTACGTTGTGATGTTTAGCACACCCAAAGCACTCCTATGGTATCCGGGAGTTGCACGATCTCATGGTCTAAGGAAAAGATACTTGACATTGGAAAAGCTCTAGCAAACGAAACTACACGATCTTTTATGCTATGCTTAGGATTGGGTCTTGTCCATCACATCATTCTCCTAATGATGTGATCCCATTATCAACGACATCCAATGTCCATAGTCAGGAAACCATGACTATCTGTTGATCAACGAGCTAGTCAACTAGAGGCTTACTAGGGACACGTTGTGGTCTATGCATTCACACATGTATTACGATTTCCGGACAATACAATTATAGCATGAACAATAGACGATTATCATGAACAAAGAAATATAATAATAACCATTTATTATTGCCTCTAGGGCATATTTCCAACAGTCTCCCACTTGTAGTAGAGTCAATAATCTAGTTACATTGTGATGAATCGTACACCCATTGCGTCGTGGTGTTGATCATGTTTTTCCCTAGGGAGAGGTTTAGTCAACGGATCTGCTACATTCAGGTCCGTATGTACTTTACAAATATCTATGTCTCCATTTTGAACACTTTCACGAATGGAATTGAAGCGACGCTTGATATGCCTGGTCTTTCTGTGAAACCTGGGCTCCTTCGCAAGGGCAATAGCTCCAGTGTTGTCACAGAAGAGAGTCATCGGGCCCGACGCATTGGGAATCACCCCTAGGTCGGTAATGAACTCCTTCATCCAGACTGCTTCCTGTGCTGCCTCCGAGGCTGCCATGTACTCCGCTTCACATGTAGATCCCGCCACGACGCTTTGCTTGCAACTGCACCAGCTTACTGCTCCTCCATTCAACATATACACGTATCCGGTTTGTGACTTCGAGTCATCCAGATCTGTATCGAAGCTAGCGTCGACGTAACCCGTTACGACGAGCTCTTCGTCACCTCCATAAACGAGAAACATATCCTTAGTCCTCTTCAGGTACTTCAGGATATTCTTGACCGCTGTCCAGTGTTCCATGCCGGGATTACTTTGGTACCTTCCTACCAAACTCACGACAAGGTTTACATCAGGTCTGGTACACAGCATGGCATACATAATAGACCCTATGGCCGAGGCATAGGGGATGACACTCATCTTTTCTCTATCTTCTGCCGTGGTCGGGCATTGAGCCGTGCTCAATTGCACACCCTGCAATACAGGCAAGAACCCCTTCTTGGACTGATCCATATTGAACTTCTTCAATATCTTGTCAAGGTATGTACTCTGTGAAAGACCAATGAGGCGTCTTTGATCTATCTCTATATATCTTGATGCCTAATATATAAGCAGCTTCTCCAAGGTCCTTCATTGAAAAACACTTATTCAAATAGGCCTTTATACTTTCCAAGAATTCTGTATCATTTCCCATCAATAGTATGTCATCCACATATAATATGAGAAATGCTACAGAGCTCCCACTCACTTTCTTGTAAACACAGGTTTCTCCATAAGTCTGTGTAAACCCAAATGCTTTGATCATCTCGTCAAAGCGAATGTTCCAACTCCGAGATGCTTGCACCAGCCCATAGATTGAGCGCTGGAGCTTGCATACTTTGTTAGCATTCTTAGGATCGACAAAACCTTCCGGCTGCATCATATACAACTCTTCCTTAAGGAAGCCGTTAAGGAATGCCGTTTTGACGTCCATCTGCCATATCTCATAATCATAGTATGCGGCAATTGCTAACATGATTCGGCCGGACTTCAGCTTCGCTACGGGTGAGAAAGTCTCATCGTGGTCAACCCCTTGAACTTGTCGATAACCCTTAGCGACAAGTCGAGCTTTGTAGATGGTCACATTACCATCCGCGTCCGTCTTCTTCTTAAAGATCCATTTGTTTTCTATGGCTCGCCGATCATCGGGCAAGTCAGTCAAAGTCCATACTTCGTTTTCATACATGGATCCTATCTCGGATTTCATGGCTTCTAGCCATTTGTCGGAATCCGGGCCCGCCATCGCTTCTTCATAGTTTGAAGGTTCACCGTTGTCTAACAACATGATTTCCAGGACAGGGTTGCCGTACCACTCTGGTGCGGAACGTGTCCTTGTGGACCTACGAAGTTCAGTAGTGACTTGATCCGAAGCTTCATGATCATCATCATTAACTTCCTCCCCAGTCGGTGTAGGCACCACAGGAACATTTTCCCGCGCTGCGCTACTTTCCGGTTCGGAAGGGGTGATTATCACCTCATCAAGTTCCACTTTCCTCCCACTCAATTCTTTCGAGAGAAACTCCTTCTCCAGAAAGGACCCGTTCTTGGCAACGAAGATCTTGCCTTCGGATCTGAGGTAGAAGGTATACCCAATAGTTTCCTTAGGGTATCCTATGAAGACGCATTTCTCCGACTTGGGTTCGAGCTTTTCAGGTTGAAGTTTCTTGACATAAGCATCGCATCCCCAAACTTTTAGAAACGACAGCTTAGGTTTCTTCCCAAACCATAATTCATACGGTGTCGTCTCAACGGATTTCGACGGAGCCCTATTTAAAGTGAATGCGGCAGTCTCTAAAGCATAGCCCCAAAATGAGAGCGGTAAATCGGTAAGAGACATCATAGATCGCACCATATCCAATAGAGTGCGATTACGACGTTCGGACACACCATTTCGCAGAGGTGTTCCAGGCGGCGTGAGTTGTGAAACGATTCCACATTTCCTTAAGTGTGTACCAAACTCGTGACTTAAATATTCTCCACCACGATCTGATCGTAAGAATTTTATTTTCCTGTCACGTTGATTCTCAACCTCACTCTGAAATTCCTTGAACTTTTCAAAGGTTTCAGACTTGTGTTTCATTAGGTAGACATACCCATATCTACTTAAGTCATCAGTGAGAGTGAGAACATAACGATATCCTCCGCGAGCCTCAACACTCATTGGACCGCACACATCGGTATGTATGATTTCCAATAAGTTGGTTGCTCGTTCCATTGTTCCGGAGAACGGAGTCTTGGTCATCTTACCCATGAGGCATGGTTCGCACGTGTCAAATGATTCGTAATCAAGAGACTCCAAAAGTCCATCTACATGGAGCTTCTTCATGCGCTTGACACCAATGTGACCAAGGCGGCAGTGCCACAGATATGTGGGACTATCGTTATCAACTTTACATCTTTTGGTATTCACACTATGAACATGTGTAACATCACGTTCAAGATTCATCAAGAATAAACCATTGACCAGTGGGGCATGACCATAAAACATATCTCTCAAATAAATAGAACAACCATTATTCTCGGATTTAAATGAGTAGCCATCTCGAATTAAACGAGATCCAGATACAATGTTCATGCTCAAAGCTGGCACTAAATAACAATTATTGAGCTTTAAAACTAATCCCGTGGGTAGATGCAGAGGTAGCGTGCCGACGGCGATCACATCGACCTTGGAACCATTCCCGACGCGCATCGTCACCTCGTCCTTCGCCAGTCTCCGTTTATTCCATAGTTCCTGTTTTGAGTTACAAATATGAGCAACCGCACTGGTATCAAATACCCAGGAGCTACTACGAGTACTGGTAAGGTACACATCAATTACATGTATATCACATATACCTTTGGTGTTGCCGGCCTTCTTTTCCGCTAAGTATTTGGGGGCAGTTCCGCTTCCAGTGACCACTTCCCTTGCAATAAAAGCACTCAGTTTCAGGCTTGGGTCCATTCTTTGACTTCTTCCCAGTAACTGGTTTACCGGGCGCGGCAACTCCCTTGCCGTCCTTGTTGAAGTTCTTCTTACCCTTGCCCTTCTTGAACTTAGTGGTTTTATTCACCATCAACACTTGATGTTCTTTTCTGATCTCCACCTCCGCTGATTTCAGCATTGAATATATCTCAGGAATGGTCTTTTCCATCCCCTGCATATTGAAGTTCATCACAAAGCTCTTGTAGCTTGGTGGAAGCGACTGAAGGATTCTGTCAATGACCGCGTCATCCGGGAGATTAACTCCCAGCTGAGTCAAGCGGTTGTGCAACCCAGACATTCTGAGTATGTGCTCACTTACAAAACTATTTTCCTCCATTTTACAGCTGAAGAACTTGTCGGAGACTTCATATCTCTCGACCCGGGCATGAGCTTGGAAAACCAATTTCAGCTCCTCGAACATCTCATATGCTCCATGTCTCTCAAAACGCTTTTGGAGACCCGGTTCTAAGCTGTAAAGCATGCCGCACTGAACGAGGGAGTAATCATCAGCACGCTGCTGCCAAGCGTTCATAACGTCTTGGTTTTGTGGGATTGGTGCTTCACCTAGCGGTGCTTCTAGGACATAATCTTTCTTGGCTACTATGAGGATGATTGTCAGGTTCCGGACCCAGTCCGTATAGTTGCTGCCATCATCTTTCAGCTTGGTTTTCTCTAGGAACGCGTTGAAATTGAGGACAACGTTGGCCATTTGATCTACAAGACATAGTGTAAAGATTTTAGACTAAGTTCATGATAATTAAGTTCATCTAATCAAATTATTTAATGAACTCCCACTCAGATAGACACCCCTCTCGTCATCTAAGTGAAACATAATCCGAGTTAACTAGGCCGTGTCCGATCATCACGTGAGACGGACTAGTCAAGATCGATGAACATCTCCATGTTGATCGTATCTTCTATACGACTCATGCTCGACCTTTCGGTCCTCCGTGTTCCGAGGCCATGTCTGTACATGCTAGGCTCGTCAAGTCAACCTAAGTGTATTGCGTGTGTTCCGAGGCCATGTCTGTACATGCTAGGCTCGTCAACACCCGTTGTATTCGAACGTTAGAATCTATCACACCCGATCATCACGTGGTGCTTCGAAACAATGAACCTTCGCAACGGTGCACAGTTAGGGTGAACACTTTCTTGAAATTATTATAAGGGATCATCTTACTTACTACCGTCGTTTTAAGCAAATAAGATGCAAAAACATGATAAACATCACATGCAATCAAATAGTGACATGATATGGCCAATATCATTTTGTTCCTTTGATCTCCATCTTCGGGGCACCATGATCATCTTCGTCACCGGCATGACACCATGATCTCCATCATCATGATCTCCATCATTGTGTCTTCATGAAGTCGTCACGCCAACGATTACTTCTACTTCTATGGCTAACGCGTTTAGCAACAAAGTAAAGTAATTTACATGGCGTTATTCAATGATACGCAGGTCATACAAAATAATAAAGACAACTCCTATGGCTCCTGCCGGTTGTCATACTCATTGACATGCAAGTCGTGATTCCTATTACAAGAATATGATCAATCTCATACATCACATATATCATTCATCACATCTTCTGGCCATATCACATCACATAGCACTTGCTGCAAAAACAAGTTAGACGTCCTCTAATTGTTGTTGCAAGTTTTTACGTGGCTTGTATAGGTTTCTAGCAAGAACATTTCTTACCTACGTAAAACCACAACGTGATTTGCCAATTTCTATTTACCCTTCATAAGGACCCTTTTCATCGAATCCGTTCTGACTAAAGTAGGAGAGACAGACACCCGCTAGCCACCTTATGCAACTAGTGCATGTCTCGGTGGAACCTGTCTCACGTAAGCGTACGTGTAAGGTCGGTCCGGGCCGCTTCATCCCACAATGCCGCCGAAACAAGATAAGACTAGTAGCGGCAAGAAGAATTGGCAAACTCAACGCCCACAACTGCTTTGTGTTCTACTCGTGCATAGTAACTACGCATAGGCCTGGCTCATGATGCCACTGTTGGGAATCGTAGCATAATTTTAAAATTTTCCTACGCTCACCAAGATGCATCTATGGAGTGTACTAGCAACGAGGGGAAAGGAGTGCATCTACATACCCTTGTAGATCGCGAGCGGAAACGTTCCAATGAACGTGGATGACGGAGTCGTACTCGCCGTGATCCAAATCACCGATGACCGAGTGCCGAACGGACGGCACCTCCGCGTTCAACACACGTACGGTGCAGCGACGTCTCCTTCTTGATCCCGCAAGGGGGAAGGAGAGGTTGATGGAGATCCAGCAGCACGACGGCGTGGTGGTGGATGTAGCGGGATGCCGGCAGGGCTTCGCCGAGCTTCTACGAGAGAGAGGGGTGTAGCAGGGGAGGAGGGAGGCGCCGAAGGCTGTAATAATACTGCCCTCCCTCCCCCCTTTATATAGGCCCCCTGGGAGGGGGGGGGGGCGCCGGCCAGGATCCCATCTGGATGGGGGGCGGCGGCCAGGGGGGATACTTGCCCCCCAAGGCAAGTGGGGCGCCCCCCACCCTAGGGTTTCCAACCCTAGGCGCAGGGGGGAGGCCCATGGGGGGCACCCCAGCCCACTAAGGGCTGGTTGCCCTCCCACTTTAGCCCATGGGGCCCTCCGGGATAGGTGGCCCCACCCGGTGGACCCCCGGGACCCTTCCGATGGTCCCGGTACAATACCGGTGACCCCCGAAACTTTCCCGGTGGCCGAAACTTGACTTCCTATATATAATTCTTCACCTCCGGACCATTCCGGAACTCCTCGTGACGTCCGAGATCTCATCCGGGACTCCGAACAACTTTCGGGTTTCCGCATACACATATCTCTACAACCCTAGCGTCACCGAACCTTAAGTGTGTAGACCCTACGGGTTCGGGAGACATGCAGACATGACCGAGACGCCTCTCCGGTCAATAACCAACAGCGGGATCTGGATACCCATGTTGGCTCCCACATGTTCGACGATGATCTCATCGGATGAACCACGATGTCGAGGATTCAATCAATCCCGTATACAATTCCCTTTGTTAATCGGTATGTTACTTGCCCGAGATTCGATCGTCGGTATCCCAATACCTTGTTCAATCTCATTACCGGCAAGTCTCTTTACTCGTACCGCAATGCATGATCCCGTGACTAACGCCTTAGTCACATTGAGCTCATTACGATGATGCATTACCGAGTGGGCCCAGAGATACCTCTCCGTCACACGGAGTGACAAATCCCAGTCTCGATCCGTGCCAACCCAACAGACACTTTCGGAGATACCCGTAGTGCACCTTTATAGTCACCCAGTTACGTTGTGACGTTTAGCACACCCAAAGCACTCCTACGGTATCCGGGAGTTGCACGATCTCATGGTCTAAGGAAAATATACTTGACATTGGAAAAGCTCTAGCAAACGAAACTACACGATCTTTTATGCTATGCTTAGGATTGGGTCTTGTCCATCACATCATTCTCCTAATGATGTGATCCCATTATCAACGACATCCAATGTCCATAGTCAGGAAACCATGACTATCTGTTGATCAACGAGCTAGTCAACTAGAGGCTTACTAGGGACACGTTGTGGTCTATGCATTCACACATGTATTACGATTTTCGGACAATACAATTATAGCATGAACAATAGACGATTATCATGAACAAAGAAATATAATAATAACCATTTATTATTGCCTCTAGGGCATATTTCCAACAGTGGTATTATTCCAGAACTCCTCAACAAATGGCATAATTTTTGGACAATATTATATATATATAACAATATATATCCAAAGCAAATAATTACTGCATTAATTCCAAATGCCCAAAATAAATATTTATGGGCTCCTAAAAATATTGGTTTGTTTTTTATCTCTGTCCAATATTTTCAGAGAGCAACATGAACATTTTCTTGGCCCCTTTTGGAGCAATTTTTATCTGGGTCATTTCTAGAAATGATTCTGAGGGTTTCACAGATCCCCACTTCAAATTTAAATGGAATTTAAACATGATGCACACATGACTAGCTAGTCTAGGTCATACCAGAACTAGGGATGTGACAACTCGCCCCCACTTGAAAGAATCTCGTCCCGAGATTCAGGGGTCGATGGAAAGTAGGTGGGGTACTCCAGTCAAAGACGATCTTCTCGCTCCCAAGTAGCTTCTCTCTCGGAATGATGAGACCACTGAACCTTGAGAAACTTGATGTTCTGACGTCGGGTGACACGCTCTGCTTGATCAAGAATGCGAATAGGGTACTCTCGATAAGTGAGGTTATCTTGGAGATCAAGCGTTTCGTGGTCCACTCCGCGGATGGGATCCGAGAAGCAACGCCTGAGTTGAGAGACGTGGAAGACATCATGGACTCGAGAAAGATGTGGGGGTAGTTCCAACTGGTAGGCAACCTCTCCTCGTTTAGCGAGAATGAGGAACGGACCAATATAACGAGGAGCCAACTTGCCCTTGATACCGAATTGATGGGTACCCTTTAGAGGAGTAACCCGAAGGTAAGCCTTGTCGCCAACTTCATAAGCCACTTCCTTATGACGACGGTCATACTGGCTCTTTTGACGAGACTGGGCTGTTTTTGAATTCTCACGAATGATGCGAACTTGCTCTTTTGCTTCCTGGATCATGTCCGGTCCAAAGAATTATCTTTCACCGGTTTCTGACCAGTTCAAAGGTGTTCGACATCTTCGTCCATACAGAATCTCGAAAGGAGCTTTCTTAAGACTGGATTGATAGCTATTGTTATAAGCAAACTCGGCGAAAGGTAGGCATTTCTCCCAATCCATACCGAATGAGATAACGCAAGCTCTAAGCATGTCTTCGGGAATTTGGTTGACCCTTTCCACCTGACCACTTGATTGAGGGTGGAAAGCGGTACTGAAGGAAAGATGGGTGCCCATGGCAGTTTGGAAACTCTCCCAGAAATGAGAAGTGAAGAGACTACCACGGTCTGAATTGATCTCTAGTGGAACACCATGAAGTGACACTATTCGAGAAATATATAAGTCAGCGAGCTGACTAGCAGTGATACTCTCTCGAACAGGTAGGAAGTGAGCCACTTTGGAAAGACGATCAATGACTACGAAGATAGCGTTATTCCCTTTCTTGGTCCTGGGAAAGCCGGTGATGAAATCCATACCAACTTTATCCCATTTCCACTCAGGAATGGCTAAAGGTTGAAGGGTGCCAGCAAGCCTTTGATGCTCTGCCTTAACGCGACGACAAACGTCACAGTTAGCTATGAACTCAGCAATTTCTCTCTTCATCCTAGTCCACCAGAACCTCTGGCGTAGGTCCTGATACATCTTAGTACTACCGGGATGAATCGTGAGAGGGGATTCATGTGCCTCCTTAAGGATCAATTGTCGCAGATGTTGATTCTTGGGAACCACCAAGCGATTCTCAAAGAAAACAGCACCTCGATCATCTATAGAGAAACTTCCACCAACTCCCTTATTAATGTTTCTCTTGATCCGGGAAATTCCCGTATCCTGCTTCTGAGCAGAGATGATCTGATCCACAAGAGTAGGTTTAGCCACCAAGGTAGAAAGGAATCCGTGAGGAGCAATGTGAAGGTTAAGCTTACAGAATTCCTCATGGAGAAGTGGTTGGCCCTGCTGCAACATAAGATTGTTGCAATAGGACTTACGACTTAGCGCATCAGCCATGACATTGCCCTTGCCTGGGGTGTAGGTAATCCCTAAGTCGTAATCTGAGATCAACTCCAACCAACATCTTTGCCTAAGGTTCAAATCTGGTTGGGTGAAAATATACTTAAGACTCTGGTGATCGGTGTAAATCTCGCAAAGTTTACCGAGAAGGTAATGTCGCCATGTCTTAAGAGCATAGACTACGGCTGCAAGCTCTAGATCATGTGTAGGATAATTCTCCTCATGTGGATGCAACTGTCGAGATGCATAGGCAATCACATGACGATCCTGCATAAGAATGCAGCCTAGTCCCTGTCGTGAGGCGTCGCAGTAGATAACAAAGTCCTTCATGAAATCCGGTGGCACCAGTATGGGAGCAGAAGTCAGGCGTCTTTTCAGTTCCTGAAAACTGTACTCACACTGTGGGGACCACTCAAACTTCTTATCTTTCTTGAGAAGTTCCGTGAGGGGTTTGGCTACTTTGGAGAAGTTTTCAACGAAGCGGCGACAATAACTGGCTAGACCAAGGAAACTCCTAACTTGCTTAACTGTTTCAGGTGGAGTCCAATCAAGAACGGCCTGAACTCTCTCAGGATTGACAGCAATGCCCTTACCAGAGATCACGTGGCCTAGGTAGGTCACTTCTGGCAACCAAAATTCGCACTTGGAGAACTTGGCATAAAGGCGGTGCTCTCTGAGTTTTTCTAACACAAGTCTAAGATGTTCGGCATGCTCTTCCTCGTTCTTCGAGTAGATAAGGATATCATCGAGGTAAACCACGACGAACTTGTCTAAGTACTCCATGAAGATCGAGTTCATCAAGCGGGAGAAGGTAGCTGGAGCATTGGTTAGACCAAAGGACATGACGGTGTACTCGTACTAGCCATAACGAGTGACAAAAGCCATCTTAGGAATGTCCCTGTTTCTAATCTTGATTTGGTGGTAGCCTAACCTCAAATCCATCTTGGAAAAGACTGAGGATCCAGCGAATTGATCATACAGGTCATTGATCCTGGGGAGCGGATACTTGTTCTTTATCGTGACCAAATTAACGAGACGATAATCTACAACCATCCGGTCCGTACCATCCTTCTTCTTGACGAAGAGGACGGGGCAAGCCCAAGGAGAAGAACTAGGACGGATGAAACCCTTTTGCAAGGATTCATCGAGTTGTTTCTTAAGCTCGACTAGCTCTAGGGGTGCCATCTTGTAAGGTCTCCTAGAGATTGGGGCGGTTCCTGGGATAAGATCTATGACAAACTCTACATCTCTGTCAGGTGGAATACCTGGTAGTTCCTCTGGAAAGACATCCGGAAAGTCACAGACTACCGGGATATCCTCAAGGTCTGGAAGAGGACTGGCATTAAGAGAATAAAGCTGACGCTTTGCAACTCTGGTGGAGACAGTGACTAACTTACCAGATGGGTGTGTGAGTTGAACAGACCTGGTGTAACAATCAATCTTGGCATGATGAGCTGTCATCCAGTCCATACCCAAGATGATGTTAATATCTGAAGTCTTGAGGGCTATGAGTGATGCAAGGAATACAAGTCTGTCAACAAGGATTTCGTTACCATGGCTTACACTAGAAGTTTGCCATTTGGATCCAGGAGTTTGAATGAGTAGTGGGGAGGGCATATCACAAAATGATATGTCGTGCAAGCGGGCATAACTTTCGGAAATGAAGGAATGAGACGCCCCAGTATCAAATAGAACCGAAGCTGGATGACAGTTTACAAGGAGTGTACCAAGAACGACATCTGGATCATCCTGAGCGTCTTTAGCTGAGACGTGATGCACACGTCCACATTCAGTGGGAGCTGACTTGGTACTGATCATCTTGCGTGATGGCTTACGACGGCCAACAGACTTCTCGGGCTGGGGTGGAGCAACACGGGTCTGAGTGCAAATACGGGCGGTGTGGCCTGGCTCTCCGCACTTGTAACAAATCTTGGAGGTAGGACGTGGACCCGCGTTGGCAGGCGGTCCACCAATAGGCCTGGGTGGAGCATACGGCGGAACTGGGTGAGGCGCCACATAAGATGGTCTCGGGGTATAACCGGGTGGAAGAGCAGAGTTCGGAATCCAAATCCGGCGCTTCTGAGAACTAGAACCGGAGGAAGAACCCAAATCACGGGTGTGCTTACGAGACTCCTCGTAGGTGAGCTGAGCTGTCTCCGCATTAATGGCCTTGTTCACAAGAGCCTGGAATGTATTGCAATGGTGCAGGTGGAGATCTCGACACAACTTGGGGTTGAGACCCTTTCGGAACCTAGCCTTCTTCTTAGCGTCCGTGGACACTTCTTCTGTAGCATAGTGGGCGAGGTTCTCAAACTCTCTACTGTAAGCATCAACAGCCATCTTACCCTGGGTAAAACTACAGAACTCTTCTCTCTTGCGGTCAATGAGAGCCTGAGGAATGTGATGCTCGCGAAAAGCCTCAGTGAAATCCCTCCAGGTCGGTAACTGGCCAACTGGAAGCATAGCCTCATAGTTCTGCCACCAAAGACTAGCAGGACCTTCCAGGTGATATGCAGCATAAGTGACCTTGTCACCTTCAGCTACGTTCGCAGAACGCAGCTTGTGTGTGATACTACGGAGCCAGTCATCTGCATCGAGTGGTTCAATGGAATGACGGAAGGTAGGTGGTTTCAAACCAATGAAATCATAGATGGTCGCCGACTCTTTGCACTGAGGTGCGGTGTTCTCCTCGATACGTGCTAATAAGCGGTTAGACTCATGCTTGTTCCTCTCCATCTCTAACATAAACTCTGCCAACGAAGGCTGGTCGGGAGGATCCTCCTCATCCCTACCACCTCCGTGGTTCAGGCAACGAGCAACAGAACTTCGGTTAACTGACGACATCCTGAGAAGCGGAACCAAGGACGAGGTCAACAACAACAATAGGATGCAACATGTAGCATAAGAAAATTTAGTATCTCTCAAACTCCAAGGACAAATCCGGCAGCATAACGGAAGTAAAATGCTCAAAATGAGACATTCTGCAAAAGGCGGGGTAGCACCATACTCAACATCGTCACTCAAGGTTCTGAGATATTACTAAACAGGCTACACTGGAGGTACTCAAACTGGGATATGACTCTGATCAACCAATCCTAAGAGACTACGGAGTAGTAACACGTGATCCTGATAGACAGAAGAGGAAGCCTTGTTCCTTAACCCCGTAGGAAAGATAGGATGACTCAGATCAGAAGGGCATGAGGTAAAAGAAGTAAAAAGAGCCTTACGTTCCCTTCCACAATCAATTCCCTTACATAACTAAAGAATTTCTAGACTCAACTTCGACCAGGTTGGCTTGGAAATCCTACAGGCAGTCAGGCTCTGATACCAAAGCTGTCGGGACCCCGATTCTAAGTCACACCGATCTAGCATGTAACACCTCATATCACTTTGCGGCCTCACGCACGGTATTCCCACGGGTGTCGCCTTACCATGGCCGGGACCGTTTGCGCCTTTTGGCTCACGTATATGATAGTGTCTCTAGCATCCATATGACAAAGAACCCGGGCCGACATGACTAGTCGTGAACCCAAAGTGGCACTAACTTACGGGGACAGGCATACATGAAACAACATCGAGCATGTCGGTCAGCAGCGTGTGAATCCGGGCTGTAGCAACTGGGCTAACAGGACTCCGGGAACCCGGGCTGTAGCAGGCTAGGCAGGACTCCGGATGTCACCGCATGACATTTCCCCGAAGGTACAGACACAGGAACGAAGTGAATCACATGCCGGCCAGTCTAAGTGTTCCGGAGCAGTAGTGCTGGGCTAGCAGGACTCCGGTAAACCGGGCTGTAGCGGACTATGGCTCGGTGGAAGCACTAGACTACATTTCCCCATAAGAGAGGCTACCAAGGATAGACAACTAGGTTGTCGGATCCCACTCATAGCAATACACGTTACACGTACGCATAACATGCAAGTATGTGATGTACAACATGGCATCACAACATAACGCAAACTCATATAGATAAAAGGCCCAGAAGAGCCACATAGCATTAAGTACAAACAGGGGTCACATGACCCATCATTCAGAGCATACAAGCAACGGAAGCTTTACATGTCTGAGTACAGACAACTACAAAAGAAAAGGCTGAGAAGCCTGACTATCTACAGTCCCCTCCCAAGGGTACAAGATCGTAGCTGAGGTACAAGCTACTCGTCGAAGTCCAAGCGGAACTACTAGTAAGACTGAAGTCTCCGCTGCAGAAACATAAATAAAGCAACATGAGTACAAAGGTACTCAGCAAGACTTACATCAGATCCTATCATACATGCATTTGTATCAAGAAGGTAGTGTGGGGTTTAGTTGCAGCAAGCCAGCTTTGACTCAGTGGCTATCCTGTTCTACGACTACGAGGAACTTCTTTGAGGTAAGAAGGCGCACACGAGTCCGCTAATCACCACCTCAATACACCACTATGGATTCATTCCCGTCTCACTACGAGAAGCCATCCATAGCACTCACACTTATCTTGAGCATTTTAGAGTATCCACTTCAAGTTGTCTATGTACCACGTAAGCATCCAAGTAGTCCATAACCGAGGACACGGCTATTCGAATAGATCATGATAACCCTGCAGGGGTGTACTGCTTCACACACGCTCTCGCCACTTACCGCCATGTACACGTCAGGTACCTTGGCAACCTTCAAGCGGAAGCCTGGCGAGGGTGTCGGCCACGACCTGACTAACCACACAAGACTCTAGTCCAGGTTTATCGCCTATTCGGGTTCCATCCGCAAGGAGATCCGGCCGGGGTGTCGCTCACGGCCCCAAACGATGTGTGCAGGGTTCCCAAGCCCACCTCGCCGGATGGATCTACGCTTGGTACACCGTGCCACTTGTGCCTAGTCTGTCCCAAGCCCACCTGGCCGGGTGCCACTTGGTAGACTACTAACACTACCTACAAACACCAGAAACTAATTGCAACTCCTGGACAGAGATCAAGGCGGTTAATAAGTCGAGAGAGCTTGGAGCGCCCGGAGCCCAATGTGTGGTAGTAGCTAGTCATTGGACAACTTACACAGAACTCGGTTCTTAAGGACGGTCCCAATGAGACAACCCACCATGTACTCCTACATGGCCTCTCACCGCTACCTTTACCAAATCGTGTTCACACGCTTAACTCTCGGCACCAGAACATATCGTAACACTCCAATTCATTCCCAATGAACCAGACCTGACACAACTCTAAGCAATAGTAGGCAAGGCATGGTAGGAACACAACATGGCTCAATCAACTCCTACACATGCTAGTGGGTTTCAACTATTTACTGTGGCAATGACAGGTCATGCAGAGGAATGGGTTCAACTACCGCAGCGTAAAGTAGCAGTTGAATCGTTGTTGTCCTAATGCATAAAAGAGAGCAGGAGCGAGAGAGTAGGATTGTATCGGAATGAACAAGGGGGTTTGCTTGCCTGGTAGATCAACAGGGTGGCACTGCTCCTCAGATAGGTACTCTGGAACACTCTCCGGAGCAGGACCTATCGAGAAGGAATGGTGTCGACAATCAAAACACAATCATATGCAGCAATATGACGCATGAATATGGCATGAATATGTGATGTGTTTTGAGCCAATGCATTTAGCATTCAACTTGGAAGAGATCCATTTGAACCAAAGATTCAAATGCAACTCTAATATAAGTCCCTTTAAATGCCATAAGTGTGTTTTCATATATACAGCATGTATAGGTTGGTTTGACATGCATGAAAATGGCACGGATGGATAGATTGAATTTTTCTGATCATTTTTCATATATAAATTATTTAAATCTGAGCTACGGTTGAATTTCTATGAATTTTTGAAGTTTATATCATTTTCTGGAATTTCCTGATTTAATTTAAATCCAGAAAATGAATAACTGCGTCAGCACTGCGTCATGCTTGCGTCACCAAGTCAACAGCGCTGACTGGGGTCAAACCTGACGTGTGGGGTCCACACGTGAGTGGCACAGTGTTAACAGGGTTTTTTTACTAATCTAATTAAAGGATTAGGGCGCATGGGCCCACATGTCAGTGTCACGGGGGGGGGGGGGGGTTAGTTAGCGGGGTTGACCCGGTTTGACCGGCGATTAGTCGCCGGCAAGGGCGAACGCGGCGGAGGGGCTCGGGATCGTCGCTCCGGCGACCATTTGGGCGGCGGAGACCACAGGCGAGGAGCCAGCGCTCGTCCGCGTCATCTGGAGCAAGCAGGGGAGACGGGGGTGGCCGGAGCTCGTCGGAAACGAGCTCGAGGCGGCGGCCGGAGTTCCGGCTCAAGCGGCTGCGGGCTACAGAGCACGGGGAGGCAGGAGAGGAGGGGAAACCGACGCGGGGGCTCACAGCGGATCGGCGGGCGTCGTTGGAGAGCTCGGGGAAGGGCTGGAGTCGGCGGGGCGGTGATGGGGATCCACGGCGGCCGGAGGCGAAGATGGCGACGGCGACGGCTCCACGGGGCGCTCCGGCTTGCGTGGCTCGGCGAAGAGCTTCAAAGCGAGGAGGCGGAGCTCCTGCGCGTGTCGGAGAGGCGAGGGGGAGGCGGTGGCTACGGCAACGGTGGCCGGTGGCGACGGCAGCGCTCGGCCATGAGAGAGAGAGCGAGGGGGAAGAGAGAATGGGCACGGGAGAGAGCGAGAGAGGTGCGGGGCGGCGCGTGGCGTCGCGCGGGGCATCCAGGCGACGAGGGGGGGAGGACAGGCAGGCAGGTGGCGTGGCGGCACGGCCGTGCGCGCGCGCCGGCCACACGCCTGGCCGACTGGCGCCAGGAGGACGATGGCGCTGGCGGGCTGGTCCAGCTGGGCCGCAGGTAAGCACAGGCAGGTTTTTCCATTTCTGTTTCTTTTCTATTTTTCTGACATTTGTTTGGTTTAATAAAAATGATAAACCATTTTATTTTCTTATGCCAATTTTTGTAGGGGCTAGTGGTATTATTCCAGAACTCCTCAACAAATGGCATAATTTTTGGACAATATTTTATATATATAACAATATATATCCAAAGCAAATAATTACTGCATTAATTCCAAATGCCAAAAATAAATATTTATGGGCTCCTAAAAATATTGGTTTGATTTTTATCTGTGTCCAATATTTTCAGAGAGCAACATGAACATTTTCTTGGCCCCTTTTGGAGCAATTTTGTAACGCCCCGGATCCGATGCGCCAGGTGTCTGCCAGTTATTCGCCGTCCTTGCCTTGTCATTTGCCCGCGTGTTGCATTTTGCCATGTCATCATCTGCATTTCTCATCATGTCATCATGTGCATTGCATTTGCATACGTGTTCGTCTCATGCATCCGAGCCTTTTCCCCGTTGTCCGTTTTGCAATCCGGCACTCCTATGTCACCCGGCGCCCCCTTTTTCCTCTTTTCGTGTGCGGGTTTTGAACTTTCTCGGAATGGACCGAGTCTTGTCAAGTGGCCTTGGTATACTACCGGTAGACCACCGGTCAAGTTTCGTTCCATTTGAAGGTCGTTTGGTACTCCAACGGTTAACTGGGCATCCGCAAAGTCATTTTGTGTGTTACAGCAAAACCCCCCCTCAAACAGCCCCAAAACCCCTCCAAGTCTCCGCCATGCTCTCGGTCGTTCGATCACGATCGCGTGGGCGAAAATCGCACCTCGTTTGGACTCTCCTAGCTCTCTCTGCCTACATATTGGCCTCTTCCCCGAAAATCCCGGGTCCAAACCCTAGCCATCTTCCTCCCCGCGCCACCGGACGCTTTCTCCTCCCATCGGACATGTCCGCCACCGCCCCCGCGACGAATCCGGGCGCGACACCTGTCCGCCGCCGTCCCACCGCCGCCGCGGCCCGCGGAGCCCATCCGGGGCCCGCGCGGGCCCGAGTCGCCGCCGCCGCCCGAGACGCCCTGCGCCCGACGCCTCCCGCGCTGCCGCGGCTCCCCGCCGCCTCGCCGCCCTGCTCCTCCCGCCGGCAACCGGAGCCACCGCGCCATCCACCGCCGCCGCCATCGCGGGCCCTCGCCGGCGTCTCCTCCACCCGCTGGGCCCGAGCTCCTCCGGCGCCGCGCGCCGCCCGCCGGTGACCTCCCACCGTGGCCCCACCGTCCCCGGCCGGCGCCGCCCCCCCAGAGCCGCCCGGCCGCGCCTCTCCTTCCTCCGCCGGCGCAGCCCCGAGCCCCTCCGGCGAACTTCATCCCCGATCTGGATCTGACAGAGAGGTTGACCCCGGGATATTTTCCAAGTCCTTTGCATCTTACATTATCATGCCATGTTCTCTGCATCATAACTTCATGCATATAGCTCTGTTTCGCGCGTGTAATATGTCAAATTGTTCGTCTCGTGATGCTCTTCATTTTGTTCAATTGCACCATGTTCATTTGAGTCCATCTTGATGCCCTAATCATCGTTGCAAGAGTGCTAGTTGCTGTTATCTGCTGGTTCTTAGCTGAACTTGGTGATTTGTTATTTTTGTATCCTTTAATCTGTGCATCTTATGAGTATGAGCTCTACATGTGTTTTGACGTATGCCATGCCATCTTTCCATAGGTGTATGCCATGTATTTTTGTGATCTCTGTGGTGACTAGCACAAGCATGCAAACTAGGCCCCGTAATGTTTCTGATTTCAGGGACTTGGTGATTTCTCCAAGTCTTTGTCTGCTGTTATTTTGTTGCCATGTAAACTTGATGCTATGGAGAGATCTATGCATATTTTGGAGATGTTCAGTAAGGATGTTTTGTAGTTATTGTTGTAGTTGATCCATTCATGCCCTTTTTTGCAATTATGGAGTGCCATAGCATGACCCAATCTTACTCTACTTTTGCTATAAAATATTTCTGGCAGATTGTTTACGTGTTATTCAATTTTGCCAAGCTTGTTGTAGCTGTTTCATACATGCTATGCTTTTGTTATTGCCACGGATAGCTTCGTAAACATGCCATCTTGCTGTAGGTATGCTTTTTTCATCATGCATTGCTTTGTGGTGAGTGCATCAAGCTCACCAACATGCCTTCTTATTATAGTTTCTGCCATGCTCTGTTTTCTGCTAAGTCTGAAACCTGATAACGAAACTTGCTATGTTTACATGCTTGCCATCATATCTTCTGATCCTTTTTGGCTTATGACCAGTAAGGGACTTTTGTCATGTGCATTTAGTAGAACACTGCCATGCCTTGTTTTGCTATGTTAAGTTCCTGTAGCATGTTGTTTTCGTGCTCTGAACATTGCAACCTGATGCTGTTTCTGTCATGTCCAGTAATTCTGCCAAGTCTGTGAACCTGTTATTATTTGCAATCTTGCCATGTCCTTTTGAGCATGTTCTAGGGATTTATGGAGATAGCTCAGTGTTCATGTTATGTTTTGCTTTACCTGTACATCATGTCCATGTCATTTGTTTTCATGTTAAGGTGCTGTAGCATATTGTTTTGATGCTTGCAAGTTGCCTAGGTGCTGTTTTGGACAGATTGTTGCTATGACTTGTTTGGAGTGTATGTGTTGCACCGTTGCTCCGTTTTGAGCGTGCTCTATATGAAACTTGCTTAGTTTTGCATGTAGTCTCATATTATCATGATGCATCCTTGTTTTGAGGTGTTTGCTTGATGTTTGTATGCATTTTGCATCAATGCCATGCTTATCTTGTGTTGCTCATATCTTCTAGGCCGTAGCTCCGAATCTAATGAACTTTATATGTAACTCGACTAGAATTTCGTGTAGATCATCATGGTACTCTTTAACTTGCTGTTTAACAACTTGAACATAAGGTTTATTCAGTTCTGGACCATTTTCGAAATTTGCATACGAGGACTTACCGGAATTGTTATATGTTGTTTCCGGCCTCATTTAAACTTGCCTTGGTGTGTTGTTCTTGTATGCATCATCTTTTGTCATGAGTAGCTTCATATAGCCTTGTCATGCATGATACTTGATTGAGCATCATGTCTTGTTCATGTGTGGTGTGTTTACCTTGTTGTGTGCTTCTTCCCGATAGTTCCCGTGACATTGCGAACGTGAGGATTCGTTCGTCCTCGTGGCTTCTTCTTCTTCATGGACTCGTTCTTCTTCCTAGCGGGATTTCAGGCAAGATGACCGTCACCTTGGATCTCATTACTATCATTGCTATGCTAGTTGCTTCGTTCTATCGCTTTGCTGCGCTACCTATTCACTTGCTCCTCAAGCCTCCCAAATTGCCATGAACCTCTAACCTTTGTCACCCTTCCTAGCAAACCATTGTTTGGCTATGTTACCGCTTTGCTCAGCCCCTCTTATAGCGTTGTTAGTTGCAGGTGAAGATGAAGATTGCTCCATGTTGGATTATGTTTTGTTGGGATATCACAATATCTCTTATATTATTAATGCATCTATATACTTGGTAAAGGGTGGAAGGCTCGGCCTTATGCCTGGTGTTTTGTTCCACTCTTGCCGCCCTAGTTCCCGCCATACCGGTGTTATGTTCCTTGATTTTGCGTCCCTTACGCGGTTGGGTGATTTATGGGACCCCCTTGACAGTTCGCTTTGAATAAAACTCTCCCAGCAAGGCCCAACCTTGGTTTTACCATTTGCCTAGCCTATTTCTTTTCCCTAGGGAGTCACTCTCTTGAGGGTCATCTTATTTTAACCCCCCGGGCCAGTGCTTCTCTAAGTGTTGGTCCGAACTGAGTAGACTGCGGGGCCACCTCGGGGAAACTCGAGGTCTGGTTTTACTCGTAGGATGTCTCATCCGGTGTTGCCCTGAGAACGAGATATGTGCAGCTCCTATCGGGATTGTCGGCACATCGGGCGGCTTTGCTGGTTTTGTTTTACCATTGTCAAAATGTCTTGTAACCGGGATTCCGAGACTGATCGGGTCTTCCCGGGAGAAGGAATATCCTTCGTTGACCGTGAGAGCTTATCATGGGCTAAGTTGGGACACCCCTGCAGGGTATTATCTTTCGAAAGCCGTGCCCGCGGTTATGTGGCAGATGGGAATTTGTTAATATCCGGTTATAGAGAACTTGACACTTGACCTTAATTAAAACGCATCAACCGCGTGTGTAGCCGTGATGATCTCTTCTCGGCGGAGTCCGGGAAGTGAACACGGTTTCTGGGTTATGTTTGACGTAAGTAGGAGTTCAGGATCACTTCTTGATCATTGCTAATTTCACGACCGTTCCTTTGCTTCTCTTCTCGCTCTCATTTGCGTAAGTTAGCCACCATACATGCTTAGTCGCTGCTGCAACCTCACCACTTTACCCCTTCCTTTCCCATTAAGCTTTGCTAGTCTTGATACCCATGGTAATGGGATTGCTGAGTCCTTGTGGCTCACAGATTACTACACCACCAGTTGCAGGTACAGGTTTTGCGATGATCATGACGCGAGAGCGATGTTTACTTGTTTGGAGTTCTTCTTCTGCTTCTTCTTCGATCAGGGGATAGGTTCCAGGTCGGCAGCCTGGGCTAGCAGGGTGGATGTCGTTTGAGTTCCTGTTTATGTTTCATCCGCAGTCGGATGTTGAGATTATGTATGATGTATTGATGTATTCTTGTGGCATTTGTATGCCTTGTATGTATCCCCAAATATTATGTAATGTTGATGTAATGATATCCACCTTGCAAAAGCGTTTCAATATGCGGGTCTATCCTTGGTGGGACCTTCGAGTTCCTTTAGGATAGGGTCGCATATTGGGCGTGACAAATTTTTATCTGGGTCATTTCCAGAAATGATTCTGAGGGTTTCACAGATCCCCACTTCAAATTTAAATGGAATTTAAACATGATGCACACATGACTAGCTAGTCTAGGTCATACCAGAACTAGGGATGTGACATAGAAACTGAACTGGGCTTAAATCCATCAATCCTATAAGTCTTAATTATAGTAACTCGTCATCCTGATAGATAGATGAGAAGGCCTAGTTCTTAATCCCCGTAGAAAGGAAGAGAATGACTCAGATCAGAAGGGCATAAGGTAAAGGAGTAAAAAGAGCCTTACGTTCCCTTCCACAATCAATTCCCTTATATAACTAAAGCATTTCTAGACTCAACTTCGACCAGTTTGGCTTGGTAATCGTACGTGCAGTCAGGCTCTGATACCAAAGCTGTCAGGACCCCGATTCCAAGTCACATCGATCTAGCCGGTAACACCTCATATCACTTTGCGGCCTCACGCACGGTATTCCCACGGGTGTCGCCTTACCATGGCCCGGGACCGTTTGCACCTTTTGGCTCACGTATATGATAGTGTCGCTAGCATCCATAGGACAGAGAACCTGGGCCGACATGACTAGTCGTGAACCCAAAGTGGCACTAACTTACGAGGACAGGCATACATGAATCAACATCGAGCATGTCGGTCAGCAGTGTGCGTATCCGGGCTGTAGCACTGGGCTAACAGGACTCCGGTGAACCGGGCTGTAGCAGTCTAGGCAGGACTCCGGATGTCACCGCGTGACATTTCCCCGAAGGGACAGACACAGGAACGAAGTGAATCACATGCCGGCCAGTCAATTGTTCCGGAGCAGTAGTGCTGGGCTAGCAGGACTCCGTTGAACCGGGCTGTAGCGGACTACTATGGCTCATGGAAGCACAAGACTACATTTCCCCATAAGAGAGGCTACCAAGGATAAACAACTAGGTTGTCGGATCCCACACATACCAAGCATTTCAATCATACACACAATATGCTCGATATGTGTAAATACAACATGGCATCACAACAAAACTCTACGACTCAAGTATTTATTCATTAGGCTCCGAGGAGCGAGATATTACAAACATGGGTCTCATGACCCAACATTCAGAGCATACAAGTCAAAGCACAAGTGGAAGCTTAACATTTCTGAGTACAGACATCTACAAAAGAAAAAGGCTGAGAAGCCTGAATATCTACCAGATCCCGCCGAGGGCACAAGATCGTAGCTGAGGTATCAAGCTAAACTTCGAAGTCCACACGGAACTACTAGCGAGACTGACGTCTCTCTGCAAAACATAAAATAGGAAAACGTGAGTACAAATGTACCCATCAAGACTTACATCAAAACTAACTACATATGCATCGGTATCAATAAAGGGGGGTGGTGGAGTTTAACTGTAGCAAGCCAGCTTTGACTCGGTGGCTATCCTAAACTATGACTGCAAGTAACTCTTTTGAGGTGGCGCACACGAGTCCACATATTCACCATATCAATACACCACTATGGACCCGCTCCCGTCTCCCTACGAGAACGCCATCCATAGCACTCACGCTTATCTTGCGCATTTTAGAGTATCCACTTTCACTTGTCTATGAACTGTACAGGCAACCCAGAAGTCCTTCACCGCGGACACGGCTATTCGAATAAATGATGTGAACCCTGTAGGGGTGTACTTCTTCACACACGCTCTCGCCACTTACCCCATGTACATGTCATGTATCTCGGCAACCTTCAAGCGGAAGCCTGGTGAGGGTGTCCGCCACGGCCTACCTAAACATTCAAGTCTCTAGTCCAGGTTTATCACCTATTCAGGTTCCATCCGCAGGGAGTCCGGCCGAAGTTTCCACATACGGCCCCGAACGATGTGAGCAGGGTTCCCGAGACGCCAAACGGGTGCCCGGTACACCGTGCCACGTGCCTACCGCATCACAGCCCACCCTGCGGGTCAGCGCTGCGCACGGCCTCCAGCATACTACAAACACCAGAAACTACTTGCAACTCCTGGACAGAGGACAAGGGTGGTTAAGAAGCCGAGAGGGTCCATTGGTTTTGGGCCCAATGCATGGTAGTAGCTGTTCATGGATCACAAACACAGAACTCAGTTCCTGAGGACGGTTTCAATGAGACAACCCACCATGTACTCCTACATGGCCTCTCACCGCTACCTTTACCAAATCGTGTTCACACACTTAGCTCTCAACAGTAGGACATGTTCACCACATTCTAATTCATCCCCGATGAATCAGACCTGACTCAACTCTAAGAAGTAGCAGGCATGACAACAAGCATGAATGAGTAGGCACATCAGGGCTCAAACAACTCCTACTCATGCTAGTGGGTTTCATCTATTTACTGTGGCAATGACAGGTCATGCAGAGGAAAGGGGTTCAACTACCGCAGCATGTAACAGTTGAATCGTTGTTGTCCTAATGCAGTAAGAGAGAGCAGGAGCGAGAGAGTGGGATTGTATCGGAATGAACAAGGGGGTTTTGCTTGCCTGGCACTTTTGAAGATAATATAGTTCTCCATCGGTGTCATCGATCACATCGTCGAAGCAACGTCTACTGAGAGGGGACAATTACCGGCAACACAGAGAAAACACAATCAATGCAATGCAACAATATGATGCATGAATATGACATGGAAAAATGAGTGTGTTGGGCTAATGCATCTACAACCAGGGTGGTTTGAGCACATTTGAATCAAAGATTCAAATACAAACTCAAGTTATGGGTTTATAAAGTGCATTAACATGTTTTGAGCTAAACAGCAAGGTTAGGTTGCTTGAACATGCATGAAACCAGTACAGATGGATATATTGGATTTTTTTGATCATTTTTCATATATAATTTATTTCATTTAGAGTTACAGTTTAATTTCTATGAATTTTAGAAGCTTTGGGCATTTTTTGGAATTTCTGAATTATTTTAAATCCAGAAAATGATTAACTGCGTCAGCATTGCGTCATGCTGGCGTCAGCAGGTCAACAGGGCTGCCCCGGGTCAAACCTGACGTGTGGGGTCCACACGCCAGTGTCACAGTGTTAAATAAAGGGGGTTATTTCTAATCTAATTAAGATTAGTGGAACTGGGGCCCACTGTCAGCGTCAGGGATTAGTTAAATGGTGGTTAGCATCAAGCTAATCACCTGGCAGGTTGGGCCCGCACGTCAGGCCGGCGAGGTCATCGCCGACGACCTCTGGAGGCGGCGGTGTCCATGATTCAGGCCACGGGGGTGGCGACTAAGGGCACCGGGGCGTAGCCCGGGCTCTCGCGCATCCAGGGAGGCGACAGGAGGACGCGGGGTGGCCGGAGCTCGCTGGAGCGGAGCTCGGGGCGGCGGTCGAAACACAGCTCCGGGCGGGATGTGTTGCAGGGCACGGCAGGGGCCGCGGAGGGCCTCTACGGCCTCCTGGTGTCACCAGGAGCACGGTGACGCGCGCGGGAGCGGCTGGCTCGGGCACTGGTCACGGTGGCGCCATGGACGGCGGCGAGGTGCTCGCGGGTTCGACAGGTAGCAGGCTATGACACGCAAGCAACGAAACGGAGAGTGGGAAACGGACGGTGAGCTCACGTGGACCCCGTAGAGGTGGACGGCGAGCTCGGGGAAGGCCGAACATCGACGAATTTGACGGCGGCGATCCGCGGCACCGACGAGGAAGACGACGTCGAGGGCGGCTCTGCAGGGCGTCCCGGCTTGCATGACTTGTCAGAGAGGTCGAGGACGGCAGCGCGGAGCTAATGGGCTTGTCGGAGAGGCGGGGCAGTGGCTGTGGCCGCGGCAACGGCGAGCGGCAGCGATGGTGGCGTTTGGTCGCGGGAGAGAGAGGGCGGCAGAGGAGGGGATGAGCACAGGAGAGGGTGAGAGAGTCCGGGGGGGTGCGTGGTGCTCGGGGCCGTCTCCAGCAGCGAGCAAGCAGGCAGGAGGTGGCCGCACGGCGGTGCGCGCGCGTCGGGCACGTGCCCGTCCTCCTGGCAAGGAGGAAGATGACAGGAGGAGGTGGCCAGGCAGGCTGGGCCGGGCAACTGGGCCGGCCAGGTGGCTTTGGTGGGCGCTAGGTAAGTTCCAGGTGAGTCTCTGCTTTTTTTCCCTTTTCTTTCTCTTTTCTAATTCTGACATTTGTTTCTGGACTTAGTAAAAATGGCTAGGCACTTTCAAAAATCATGCAACTAACTGGGGTCATTGTTTGGAATATTTCCAACAGTAAACATTTCAGTTTGTGATTATTTGGACATTTAAAATATTTTATAACATTTAAATGCTCAAATGCAAATGGAGTATGATTTAATTCAGAGCCCAAGTATGTCATGAAAAAATGCGCATCACCTCTGGTTACTGTTTCCAGCATTTTCCAAAAATGATGAAATTTTTTGAAAGCCATTTGGATTTACTGAAAATATTTTAGTTGAACCTAGTGAGTTCCTTTGATGCTAGGGTTTAAGCAATCCCCATTTCAAGTTTCTTTCCAAGTTAAACATGATGCACACATGAAGCTAGCCTAGTGCATTGCCAGAAGCTAGGGATGTGACAGAAGTCTTCATCTCACAAGAAGAGGAGCTCCAAGAAGGCTCGGGCATTCATTGGCAAGGAGATGGACTCTGAGGCTGAATCTGAGGAACATGAGGAAGAGGAGGCATCTGAGGAGTCTGAGTCTGGTGTGGCGAGTCTAGCTCTCGCTACTGCGTTCGTCAGCAAGTCTATCTTCAACTCTGAAGAAAATGGCTTCACCAACAAGGCTGATGAAGGCAATGATGACTACGCTCCCACCTATTCCTTCATGGCAAAGGGTGCCAAGGTACTCAAATATACCTCCTCTGAATCAAGTGAGAATGAATTTGATGAAAACCTCAAGCCCATCTACTCTAAACTTGCTAAGATTGCTGTGAAACAACAAAAGGCTTTTGAAAAGGTTCAAGACATGCTAGACAAAAGTGATGATATGTTGGGTGAAGAAATGGATCGCACTAAAACCTTGACTGAAAATCTTTCGAGACATTAGTCTAGGTTTGACAACCTTCAAGGTCATCATAACACTCTCTTATCTGATCATGAGAAGCTTTCTTATGAATTTCTTCAAAGAAAGCAAGATCTTGAAAAGCTAAGGGTGAGTTATGAAGATCTTCAGAAGGAGCGCGATTCATTACTTGCTCAACAAATCAGCGCTGCTCAGGAAGAATTAGTTCCTCCATGTTTGAAGTGCATTGTACGTGAATCTGCTAATTCTTCACCTGAATGTTCAAATGCTTCTAATGCTACAAATTCTTCACCTGTCTCTGCTATCACTAATTCCTCATCTAAGGACACTGCTAGTATCACTGATGATGCAGGGCTGAAGGAATTGTACATGACAGGCGTGTACAAAAGCCTCAAAGGGCATCAGACTCTTTGTGATGTGCTTAAAAAGCAGATCCTCAACAGGAACCCTAGGAAAGAGGGTATTGCCTTTGAGAGGAAAATCAATGCTGATGGAACTTATTGGAAGCCTGAGCAGTACCCCAAAACCTCATGGTTGCTGCAAAGGGACCTCCAGTAGATCCATCTAGTCTATCTGGCTTTACATGTGATTCTCCTCATTCTGCTGATGAGTCATTTGACTCCAACTATAAACTGTTCAAAAATCAGAATGGTGAAGTATTTGCTAGATATGTTGGCACTAACTGCAGGAATGGTTCCTCTATGAAGAAAATCTGGGTCCCCAAAAGGTACCTTGAAAATCTTCAGGTAAATGTCATCATGACACCACCTGTGAAGAAAAGGAACCCCAGATCAAATTCTTCATATGGACCAAATTCGTCATATGGATCCAAGTCCTTGTACGGACCAAATTCCTCACATGGATCAAATTCCTCAAAAGGATCAAAGTCCTCATACGAACATCATTGTGCTAACCCCTCTGTTTCGCAGGGAAGAGCTAAGGGCTATGAATATGTGCATTATTATTCTAACCATTCTGTTCATAAGTCCTCGAAGAATTTCTCTGCTTATTCATACGCTTATCCTAACTCCTTTTATGTGAAACGAAGTGGACTGGCTTCTATGCCACCTTTCTCGTATGGAGCTCGCAGAGTGATGAACTCTTTGCCACCCCTTCAGATGTGGGTGGTGAAGAAAAAGAACTAATTTCTTCTGCAGGGTCAGGTCTCCAGACGTGCTTGAATGTCTGAAGAATTTGTTGGAGACCTGAAAATGCCTGAAAGGACGCAGGCTAATCATGAAGAAATGAACCCTCATTTCTCATGTCCTCCTACTATTTATCTGTTCTATTGGTTGATGAATTTGATCTGATGAATTGATGTCATATTCTTCACTGATGAAGTATATGAGTTCGTAGGATGCACTAATTCATCTGCAGGATGATCAACCCAAAGCCAATGAGTGGGTCCTCGATAGTGGATGTACAAATCACATGACTGGTGACAAGAATCTATTGATGGATGTCCCCTTATCTCCATCGCATCTGAAGCATATCATCTTCGCTTACAAAGGCAAAAGTCAGGTATTGGGTCTAGGTAAGGTTGCGATCTCAAAGGATCGACACATGGAAAAAGTCATGCTTGTCGAGTCCTTAGGATACAACGTCATGTCTGTCTCAATGCTTTGTGATCTTGATATGGTTGTTGTCTTTGGCAAGTATCGTTGTGTTGTGATCATGGAAGCTGACAATTCCAAAGTCTTCGAAGGCTTCAGGAGAGGAGACTTGTATATTTTTGATTTCTCTACAGGACCTCAACCAGCTGTATGCCTACTTGCAAAAGCTTCAGAAGGTTGGCTATGGCATGGACGACTTGGTCATGATGGCACAAGGAATCTGAACACGCCCGCGAAGAAGAAGCATGTCATTGGCATTGAGAATGTCAAATTCCTCAAGGATCACTTATGCGGAGCTTGTGAAGCTGGAAAGATGACCAAGGCCAAGCATCCAGCGAAGACTATCATGACTACTACTCGACCATTTGAATTGCTTCACATGGATCTCTTTGGTCCTAATCATTATTCTGCAGTTACAAATGATGCATCTCTATATGGCTTTATTATTGTTGATGATTACTCTCGTTACACATGGGTGCATATTGTCACTTACAAACATGAGGTGCAGGAAGTCTTCAAACGATTTTCCTCGAGGGCTTCAACCAACTTTGGTGTGAAGATCAAGCACATCATAAGTGACAATGGAACTGAGTTCAAGAATTCTGGTCTTGATGACTATCTTGATGAACTCGGTATTACTCATGAGTTATCTGCTCCTTATACTCCTCAGCAAAATGGCGTCGTGGAGCGCAAGAACAGGACTCTTGCTGAGATGGCTCGCACTATGCTTGATGAATACAAGACGCCTCGTCGATTCTCGATTGAGGTGATTGATACTGCGTGCCACATCATCAACAGGGTATATCTTCACAAATTCTTCAAGAAGACTGCTTATGAACTCCTCACTGACAAGAAACCCAATGTGAGTTATTTCAAAGTCTTCGGTGCTAAATGTTGGATTAGAGATCCTCATCACAACTCAAAATTTGCACCGAAAGCACATGAAGGTTTTATGCTTGGTTACGGAAAGGACTCGCACACCTACAGGGTCTTCAACAACGTTCTTCACAAAGTTGTTGAAACTGTAGATGTGCGGTTTGATGAAACTAATGGCTCGCAAAGAGAGCACCTACCTTCTGTGATAGATGAACAATCACCTGAGGAAACTATCAAGTTCAAGGCTACTAAGGATGTCATTCCTACCGAAGAATCTGTTGAAGAAATCATCCTAGAACATGAAGAACATCATACTGATGCACCTGAAGAAAATGGTGCTGAAGAAAATGCTGATCAAATTCCTCGACGACAACCCGCTCATCCTCGTGTTGCAAATGAAGTGCAGATAGAGAAAATCATCAGCGACATCAACATTCCAGGTCCTCTCACACACTCAAAAGCTTCACATTTGTCTAACTTTTGTGGGCACTTTGCTTTTGTCTCTATCACAGAGCCCACTAAGGTAGATGAAGCATTTCTGGAGCCTGAGTGGATTCAAGCTATGCAAGAAGAATTACATCAGTTCAAGCTGAACAATGTCTGGGAACTGGTTAATCGTCCAGATCCTCGCAAGCACAATATCATTGGCACAAAGTGGATCTACCGCAACAAGCAAGATGAAAATGGCCTTGTGGTGAGGAATAAGGCACGTCTTGTAGCTCAAGGCTACACACATGTTGAAGGAATTGATTTCGACGAAACTTTTGCACCTGTTGCTAGACTTGAGGCTATTCGCATATTACTTGCTTATGCTAACCATCATGATATCACTTTATATCAAATGGATGTGAAAAGTGCATTCCTCAATGGTAAGCTTGAGGAAGAAGTATATGTTGCTCAACCCCCGGGTCTTGAAGATCCAAAGCATCCTGACAAAGTCTTCAGACTCAATAAGGCCCTCTATGGCCTCAAGCAGGCCCCTCGGGAGTGGTATGATACTTTGAAGGAATTCCTCATGAAGAAAGGCTTCAAACCCGGTTCACTTGACCCTACTCTTTTCACTAAATCTTATGTTGGTGAATTGTTTGTGTGCCAAATTTATGTTGATGATATTATCTTTGGTTGTACTGACCAACATTACAGTGATGAATTTGCCTATATGATGAGTGAGGAATATCAAATGTCTATGAAGGGAGAATTGAAATTCTTCTTAGGCCTTCAAATTCGTCAACAGCGCAATGGCATATTCATATCTCAGGAGAAATACCTCAAGGATGTACTGAGGAAATTCGGCATGCAAGATTGCAAAGGGGTCAAAATTCCAATGCCCACAAATGGCCATCTATGCACTAATGAAAATGGTATTGACTTCGATCAACAGGTATACCGCTCCATGATTGGTTCTTTATTGTATTTATGTGCATCTAGGCCAGATATTATGCTTAGTGTTTGCATGTGTGCCCGATTTCAAGCTACACCGAAGGAATCACACCATAAGGCTGTGAAGCATATTCTTCGATATCTAGCTCACACACCAACACTTGGATTATGGTACCCCAAGGGCTCGGCTTTTGATCTCATTGGATATTCAAACTCTGACTATGCTGGTGATCGTGTGGACCGCAAGTCAACATCAGGCACATGCCATTTCCTCGGACGATCTTTGGTCTGTTGGTCCTCGAAGAAACAGAACTGGGTATCACTGTCTACTGCTGAAGCTGAGTACATTGCTGCTGGTTCTTGCTGTGCTCAATTGCTATGGATGAAGCAAACTCTCAAGGACTATGGCATCAACATGAAGAATGTGCCTCTATATTGTGACAATGAGAGTGCAATCAAGATTGCTCACAACCCAGTTCAGCACTCGAAGACAAAGCACATTGAAATTCGTCATCATTTTCTTCGTGATCATGTGTGGAGGGCGACATCTCTATTGAGCATGTACGGACTGAAGACCAGCTAGCCGATATCTTCACTAAGCCCTTGGATGAGAAGAGATTTAGCAAGTTGAGGTGTGATCTAAATATCCTAGAATCTTCGAATGTTCTTTGAAAAGGACACTCATCCTAACACTTATGCAAAATTGATAACTTAGATGTGCAACACATGAAGAAATGTTTTTCTTCAATCAATGAAGACTAACACTCTAAGTGTGAAGAAATTAACGAATAATTTGATTCTCAGAGCCCTATGAAAATTGTATGCGGTGTCTGAAATCATCATTCTTACACGGTGGGTTACGCCACCACCAAAAGTTGAAATTCTTCAATTGAGTTTTTCCTCGGTTTTTGAAATTCCTCAGTTGTTCATTTTCTTCAACTTTGCATTTTCTTCACCATTTCCGTCATTTTTCTTCATTGGCTATTTATATATAGAGAGTTTATGTCCTCTACAACATTCACTTATTGCTAATTCTTCAAGTTGCTTTTTTTGCTAAGTGAATGTGATCGGACCCTTCACCCTCTATGCTAAACTCAACCCATTCTATTCACAAATTCTTCATGTGCGTTCTATTTGAAACAAGTTCAAAATCTTCACTGTGTCCTTGTCAGCTGAAGAATTTGCGAACGGTACTTTAAAACCTATCTTATCTAAATTTTTGGCCTTGCCGCTCAAACCGTTCCACATTCTATGTAATGTTTATCTATTCACCCACGATCTCACACGATCGCCACCTCTCTATACGTGGGTGACACATGACAAGCGAATGAGAAGGGACAGGGGCACGTTCGTCCAATTTCTTCGGGCGAACAATTTTTCACTCCGACTATAAATACCCCCTCCCCTTCCTCACTTCACTTTTACTCCGCTCGATCTCTCTCCCGCTCGAGCTTCCCAAAACCTAGCGCCGCCGCTAGTTCATCATCACCAGTGAGGAAGAGCTTCACTGCCTCGACCTCGTCGCCGTCGTACTCGCGCCGGCTGCGGATTTCTTCACTCCGCCGCCACCGCAGCTGTCTTCCTCTACCGAGTTAGGGCGTGGAAGATCTGAACTGACGAACTTCGCATCTACACTTCCTAGTTTCTCGTGTTCTTCATCCAGGGTAATTAAAAGTTACTTTTACTGCCCTGTTTGATTCAAATGTTCACTTAAAAATCTTCAAAGGTGTTTATTCTTCAAATTCTCACACACTAAACACCTCACATTTCATATGTTCTTGATCCGTTTCTCTAAGCAACTTTTTTCTTCAAGATTCCTCAATTGTGTGGATTTTCGATCTGTACAACTCTGGAACCTAAGACAAAGAATGCGTAGTGAAATACTTCAAGACACATCTCGTCAAATTCCTCAAACTTGTTCTTTTTGAAAAACCTTCTGAGAACGCATATGACCTCTCCAAATTCCTTGCAACTATACTCTGTTCACATGTACTCATGTCCGCTGCTGAATCACTAGGTTCTCATCAACTTAACTCATTTGTAGCGTTCCTCGAAGAAAAGTTGCATACCTCTTCAGAAAATTCAGTTGTTCATATTCCTCAGCTGAAGAAAATGGCTGACGGTAAGAAGTCACAGAAAGGAGGAGAGAGGCCTGAAATCAACACAGCATTTGAGATCCCTGATGATATCTATGCTGGGTACTGCACACCCCCTAAGGAAGATAAAAATCAGCGCAAGGTGCACATTCAAAAGATTGAGAGTAGATGGGCACGAGAATGGAGGGAGTACAGAAATGTCACTCCCAAGTACATGAAGAAATTCGTTGTCACCCCTCCATGCTCAAGACCTCCATTGGCACCTGGCCAAGAAGCAGATCCCGCCAGCCTCAAGTGCGGTGAGGACTATCCTGAAGAATGGGCCAAGCGCCAGGCCAAACTGGCCAAACAGGCAAAAGAAGCAGTGAGGAAATTTAATGAAGACTCTGCTGCTGCTGCTACCACTGCTGAGGCCTCTGCTGTCAAACCAAAGAAGGCCATGGCAAAGAAGCCTGCTCATAAGCCAAGTGCTTCATCCTCAATGCCCTCACGGCCAAGTTCCTCAGCAATGCCCTCACGGCCAGATTCCTCAAAGCCTTCACGGCAAATTCCTCAAGCTGCTCCAGCTCCTCCAAAGCCTTCAGCTCCTCTGTCAAAGTCTTCAGCTCCTCCGACTAAATCCTCAGCACCTGTGCATCTCGCCACGTGCCAAAGGATAGCTGGCATCTCTATTGCCTCAGGAGCATCTGCTAGTTCTTTAGCTCCACCAAATTCTTCAACTGGCCCCTCTCTGCTGAAGAAAAAGGCCACTGCTGGACGAGGCACTCGACCAAGTCCTCACAAGAACCAGGTCGCCTTTCAAGTACCGTCTGATGAAGACGAAGCTGATGATGATGAACTTGCCAAAATCATTAGAGACAGGCAGGTCAAGGCCGCTAGAGCCAAAGGCAGCAATGTGCCAATGATTCTGGATCCAAAGTTGATCCTAGACTTCATCGACCTATGGCACAAGGACCCCAACACACCTTTGCCGGAGATGAACCTCACTCCTGGTCAAAGTCATGTTTTGACTGCCTTCATTGAAGAAGAGAAATGGAAATTTGAACAAGGAAGGAGAGTGAAGAAAGCGCAGTACAAGAAACAGCGTTTTCTGAAGCAAAATGTTCTGAAGCTTTCCCCTGAAGAACTCGTTGCCTTGCAAGCTGAGATCAAGCAACTAAGTGATGAATTTGATCGCTACTATGCTGACTGGCTTGGAGCCAAGGTCAGATTTGTAAACATAACTAAGAAGTTCACTTCAAATGTTGCAGCCCCAATGCAACAAGAAAATCCTCAGGCTGAGGCATCTGCTCAGCCTACTGAAGAACATGCCAGCACCGCTGATGAAAATCAGGCTGCTGATGAATCTCAGAGTACCAGGGCTGATGACTACATTCCAGCCGCTGAAGAAATTGTCAGGGCAACCTCTAGTGTTGCGTCTAAAGAAACTGCCAGGGCAGCTAAAGCTTCAACAGCTGTGCCTAAAGAAAATGAAGGAATCAGGGCAACTGCAACAGCTGTGCCTGAAGAAATTGAACCAAATTCCTCTGCTCCTCCTGCGCCTACTCCAACTTCGATCCTTCCATCTGCATCAGATGTGAAGAAGGCCAAGGCTGCAAAGCGTGCAGCAGTGAAGAAAAGGAAGGCATCAACTTCATCAGATTCTTCAGCTCCGAAGAAGATGAAGCCTTTGACAAGCTCCTTTGCAAATCCCATTGATGCTATTCCAGTCTCATCCATGCCATCAAAGGACCTTGTTCCTTTTGATGAAGAATATGTGATTCCAAATGAATCAGATGAAGAGATTCCTTCTGCTGCTTCATCAGAGCAGTTGGATGAAGAAATTGAAGCGGATGCAATCCCTTCAACCCCAACAGTCTCATCGCCTATGCCTCAGTTCACTACTGAAGAGGCCGGCGTTGAGGAAAAGAGTGAAGATGAAGATGTGGACATCGGGTGTACAACACCAGTGCTGAATGATGACTTTTGGGAAAGTCAGTACCCCAACTCTCCTCTGTTCACACTACTGCAACAAATTCCTCAGTCCCCTGTCAACACTGAAGTACAAATGGGATATGAAGAACCTCGTGCAACCCCGTCTGTCCATGAAGAGATTCCAGCCACTAGTGCTGAAGAAAATGTTAACGAAGAATTAAAGACCCAGGATGTCACTGAAGAAGAACCTGAAATTCCTCAGCCTGTGGAGCCGCAGATTGCGATTCCTGAGGTGGTGATGCAATTGACTGATACTCCTCAGCCCAAGCCAAAGTATCCCTTCTCGAAGAAGCAAAAATTCAAGGCCGATGACTTCTTCGGCGAGCCCGTGTTCTTCACTGACTTCAACCCTTATGACTCTGCTCGTCTCAGAAGGAAGTGGTTCTGGACTGCCAGCCAAGCAAACTTTTATTCTTCACTGCTCTTCAACAAGGACAAAGTCTTCGACCACGAGCATATTCCTCATGTCGACATGGAATCAATGCCTTGTTTTACCCCAGTCCTCAGTGTGCTTCATGATGCAGGATTACTCAACTTTTGCACGGATATTTGCGATTGGAATGAAGAGCTCATTCTTCAATTCTATGCAACCCTGCACATCACAAGCGATGCTGATGATATCAACTCTTGGGTGTTGGACTGGATGACTGAAAACACTCACTATAAGGCACCGGCCTCCGAATTACTTCACGCCCTGCCCATCAGTCCACCCATTGAAGGAGCTCGCCGCCTGTACCAGGAGCCAGAACTCACTGCTCATTACATGCAAGTGCTCATGAAGCCTCTGAAGCCAGGTCAAGCCCCAAGGACCAAATTCCTCGCGAAGGAATTGCTGTATGTACCAAGAACAGTCTATCACATTCTGACGAAGACTATGAGTCCTATCAAAGGCCACGACTCATCTGATGAGGAAATTGTTGGCATCATGAAGAATCTGCTATTCAACATCATTCATGGCATTCCTGTCAATTATCACAATTTCTTCATGAGGACTCTGGCAAATGTTGCACTTTCTCCGTTTGAGTTGAAGCCTTACACACCTTGGATTATGAGATTCATCAGGACAAGGTCTTCGCTCAACTACAAGGCTGACACTCTCAATCATTGCAGCTACTTGCCCCCCATTGAAGTCCTCAAAAGGACATTTTCCTCAGCTGATGAAAAGGCCAAGGCAGCTGCTATTATAGATGAAGGCATTCATCCATTGGATGGTCAGTTTTGCAAAGCTGCATCTTATTCCACCAATGATGACTCTGCCACTCATGATTCTGCTGCTAATGCATCCAAGCCAAATCCTCAAGCCACAGCTCCAAGAGTGATGACTGACCGTGAGCTGCTTCTTAGTCTTCACCAGAAGGTGGATCGAAACCATAAATGGGTTAAGCGTCAGTTTGGTTCTATTCTTCGCAACATGACTGCTACACATAATGCAGTGAAGAAAAACCATTACTACCTCCATGAAGTCTTCAGTCGCACCTGGGCTATTCTGTCACATGTCTATGGTGAAGAAGATCTGAAGCAAATGGGTCTCAAGGAGGATTTTGACTGGTCTGCACCCCCACCGAAGAAATACAAGAAGGTCAAGGTTCCTTCCTTGGTGGCAAGCTCCTATTCTTCATCACGCGACACCGATGAATATGAAGACTTGGACGACATTGCAGCAGGCCCTACAACAACAAACGACCCCAACAACGCTGGCGCTCCTTCATCTACTTGATATTCTTGAGGGGCGTTAGTCCTCATTTTTCGATCCTTTTGGTCATTTGATGACAAAGGGGGAGAAATTTGAGTTAGTCTTCAAGCGGGTCTACCTATATGGGCATTTTTTTGCTAAGTTGCAACTCTCGTTCTTCTGAGACTTTATTCGATCGAGTTGTAAACTTAAACTCTATGGTGGTCTGATACTTTTGTTGTGTTCTTCTGCATGCTTATTCCTCGTTAATGTTAATGCACGCATGCTGAATTACACCAGTCACCATATTTCATCATGCATTTCAAATTCTTCATATTATATGTCAAATGCGTGTATGAATTACAATATATAGGGGAGATCTCCATGATTCTACTCTTCAAGTGTGCATTGCTTCAAAAGCAAATTCCTCACTATGCACATCTTCAGGGGGAGTTCTTCTATATCTTGCAATCAAATTCCTCAATATCAGTATTTACACGTCATATGATTATCCCCGTTGAAAACTTAACCTATATTGTCATCAATCACCAAAAAGGGGGAGATTGTAAGTGCATCTAGTGCCCCTTAGTGATTTTGATGTATTGAAGAGTTATAGGTTAAGGGACTAATGTGTTTATGAGTGTACACAGGTCTTTAAGTCTATGAGGAGTTTGATATTTACAGAGAAAGTCGACCCCTAAAAATGATTTTCGACTGAAGATTTTGGTTTTCTGAAGACTTTCTGAAGACTTTGAAAGTGAAGAAATTGGTGTGACCTGAAGACTTGGTATTCATCGAGGAACATGAAGCGTGAAGACTTTTGTTTTCGTAGTTTCATTTTCTCTTTCTTGAGTCATAGGAAACACCGTGCAAGGATCCTTGTTGCACGAATCCTTCATGTCTCTGTAGTAGGGGTCGATGATGGCCTCGGCGAGGTGAACCAGTGAGTCGTTCTCATGCTCCTTGCAGCCCCAGATCTTGTATTGGCCCTGGATGTCGACAAGATTCTGGCAGGCGATGCCCAAATTCTCGAGCGCCTTTACATCGTTGGTGATGTCCACCGTAGCGAACATGTAGTGGGGGCTGTTGACAAACCTGGCGAAACGCTCGCAAGGCCCTGTGGCCAGGCAGTAGTGGTAGATGAGGACGTGGTGGCGCACGCTGATACGTATCCAACGTATCTATAATTTTTGAAATTTCCATGCTATTATATTATCAATCTTGGATGTTTCATATGCATTTATATGCTATTTTATATGATTTTTGGACTAACCTATTAACCTAGAGCCCAGTGCCAGTTTCTGTTTTTTTCCTTGTTTTGAGTTTTACAGAAAAGGAGTACCAAACGGAGTCCAATTGACATGCCAATTTTTGATAATTTTTTATGGACAAAAAGAAGCCCCCAGAGTGAAATAGTTGGGCCAGAAGAGTGCCGAGCCATCCACGAGGGTGGAAGGCGAGCCCTACCCCCTAGGTGTGCCCCCTGCCTCATGGATGACTCGGAGACCCCCCCCTGATGTGAGATCGACGCCAAAAATTCCTATAAACACAGAAACCCCCGAAAAGAAACCTAGACCGGGAGTTCCGCCACCGCAAGCCTTTGTAGCCACCAAAAACCAATCGGGATCCTGTTCCGGCACCCTGCCGAAGGGGGATCCATCACCGGTGGCCATCTTCATCATCCCGGTGCTCTCCATGACGAGGAGGGAGTAGTTCACCCTCGGGGCTGAGGGTATGTACCAGTAGCTATGTGTTTGATCTCTCCCTCTCGTGTTCTTGATATGGCACGATCTTGATGTACCACGAGCTTTGCTATTATAGTTGGATCTTATGATGTTTCTCCCCCTCTATCTCTTGTAATGGATTGAGTTTTCCCTTTAAAGTTATCTTATCGGATTGAGTCTTTAAGGATTTGAGAACACTTGATGTATGTCTTGCATGTGCTTATCCGTGGTGACAATTGGATATTCACGTGATCCACTTGATGTATGTTTTGGTGATCAACTTGTGAGTTCTTTGACCTTGTGAACTTATGCATAGGGGTTGGCACACGTTTTCGTCTTGACTCTCCGGTAGAAACTTTGGGGCACTCTTTGAAGTTCTTTGTGTTGGTTGAATAGATGAATCTGAGATTGTGTGATGCATATCGTATAATCATACCCACGGATACTTGAGGTGACATTGGAGTATCTAGGTGACATTAGGGTTTTGGTTGATTTGTGTCTTAAGGTGTTATTTTACTATGAACTCTAGGGCTGTTTGTGACACTTATAGGAATAGCCCAATGGATTGATCGAAAAGAATAACTTTGAGGTGGTTTCGTACCCTATAGTAATCTCTTCGTTTGTTCTCCGCTATTAGTGACTTTGGAGTGACTCTTTGTTGCATGTTGAGGGATAGTTATATGATCTAATTATGTTATCCTTGTTGAGAGAACTTGCACTAGTGAAAGTATGAACCCTAGGCCCTGTTTCAACGCATTGCAATACTGTTTTTGCTCACTTTTATCATTAGTTACCTTGCTGTTTTTATATTTTCAGACTACAAAAACCTATATATACCATCCATATTGCACTTGTATCACCATCTCTTCGCCGAACTAGTGCACCTATACAATTTACCATTGTATTGGGTGTGTTGGGGACACAAGAGACTCTTTTCTATTTGGTTGCAGGGTTGTTTGAGAGAGACCATCTTCATCCTACGCCTCCCACGGATTGATAAACCTTAGGTCATCCACTTGAGGGAAATTTGCTACAGTCCTACAAACCTCTGCACTTTGAGGCCCAACAACGTCTACAAGAAGAAGGTTGTGTAGTAGACATCAAGCTCTTTTCTGGCGCCGTTGCCGGGGAGGCGAGGTAAGCGCCACTAACATCCCGTCAACTAAGCTCTTTTCTGGCGCCGTTGCCGGGGAGGTTAGTGCTTGAAGGTATATCTTTAGATCTTGCAATCAAATCTTTTTTTTCTTGTTTTATCACTAGTTTAGTCTATAAAATAAAACTACAAAAAAATGGAATTGAGGGTGCCTCATATGCTTCATCTTTTTAATATCTTTCATTAAAATGATGGAAAGGAAAACTGTGCTCAAGTGTTAGAAGAAGAATGCATTAAAATGTTTGGCACTAAATATTTGAATTATGAGCATGATTGCAATGTTGTTAGTATGAATTCCTTGAATATCCATGATGCTAATGATATGCAAAGCCACAAGCTTGGGGATGATATGTTTGACGAAGATGATATTTTTTGTCCCCCAAGTTTTGATGAGCAAATTTATTATGATGATAGCATGCCTCCTATTTATGATGATTATAATTATGAAAGTGGATTTGGAGAGGTCATGACTTTATTTAGTGATGAATCCACTATTTCGGAAGAGGTTCCAATTGATTATGAGAACAAAGTTACTATCTATAATGATTATTGTGATGACTTGTATGCTATTAAGAATAATGATAACCATGAAACTTGTCATCATGATTTTAGTTTTCAATTGGATTATGCCTCACATGATAATTATTTTGTTGAGTTTGCTCCCACTATTATTCATGAGAAGAAATTTGCCTATGTGGACAGTAATAAAAATTCTATGCTTGTAGATCATGAAAAGAATGCTTTATGCGATAGTTATATTGTTGAATTCATTCATGATGCTACTGAAGATTATTATGAGGGAGGAATATATGCTTGTAAGAATTGCAATAATATCAAGTTTCCTCTCTATGTGCTTAAAATCTTGAAGTTATGCTTGTTTTGCTTTCCTATGCTAGTTGATTCTTGTTCCCATAAGTTGTTTTCTCACAAAATCCCTATGCATAGGAAGTGGATTGGACTTAAATGTGCTAGTCATATTCTTCATGATGCTCTCTTTATGTTTCAATTCTTATCTTTTATGTGAGCATCATGGAAATCATCATGCCTAGCTAGGGGCGTTGAACATCAGCGCTTGTTGGGAGTGAGGGAGTCCTAGATTAAGGGGTCCTCGGGCGTCCGGACTATGTAACATGGGCCGGACTAATGGGGTATGAAGATACAAGACAGAAGACTTCCTCCCGTGTCCGGATGGGACTCTCCTTTGCGTGGATGGCAAGCTTGGCGTTCAGATATGTAGATTCCTTCCTTTGTAAACCGACTCTGTACACCCTAGGCCCCTCAAGTGTCTATATAAACTGGAGGGTTTAGTCCGTAGAGGCAATCATAATCACAATCATACATGCTAGACAGGGTTTAGCCATTATGATCTCGTGGTAGATCAACTCTTGTAATCCTCATATTCATCAAGGTCAATCAAGTAGGAAGTAGGGTATTACCTCCATCAAGAGGGCCCGAACCTGGGTAAACATCGTGTCCCCCGTCTCCTGTTACCATCGACCCTAGACGCATAGTTCGGGACATCCGCCGGTTTTAACACCGACATTGGTGCTTTCATTGAGAGTTCCGCTGCGTCGTCATCAGAAGGTTCGATGGCTCCACCAGTCATATACAACAATGCTGCCCTGGGGGAGATTTTCCTCCCCGGCGAGATCTTTGTGTTCGGTGGCTTCGCACTGCGGGCCAATTCGCTTGGTCATCTAGAGCAGATCGACAGCTACGCCCCAGGTCACCAGATTAGTTTTGGAAATCTGGACTATGTCGCTGATATCCAAGGAGACTTGATCTTCCAAGGGTTCACGACCCCAACCTCCGCTCTGGCCTTAGATCCAGAGCGCATCGCCAGTTCCGAAGACGGGATTACTGAGCCCGCCGGACTATTTGCAGCCACTAAGCCCAGTACGGGAGAGCCGGAGGAAGTGGTGTCACTGGCGACCATCATGAAGCCGGACTCTTCTCCGGACACTGGCTCCGAACCCTCGGAGTCAGCATCATGTGAGCTCGGCCAAGGAGTTTCCTTCCCGCTGTACTCCATGGATTTTCCTCTCCCTGGCCAAACCTCGCCTTTAAGCGAGGCTCTGGACTTGATGCGATCCCTCGTCATTACAGAGGAGCAATGTCCAAACTACGCCCAGCCCGGACTAGGGGCTGAGAGCGGGGAATTTTACGTCCCACCCACCACCCACTTCATAGCCACTATTGAGGACTTAACTGACATGCTCGACTACGGCTCCGAAGACATCGACGGTATGGATGACGATGCCAGAGAGGAGCAGGCCGAAAACCCACTGTTTACCGGACGCTGGACGTCCACCTCTTCGTATGACATGTACATGGTGGACACACCCAAAGAGGGTAACGGCGATGATAAAGAAGATCTAGTCGAGGATAAACCTCCTGAGACACAGCCCAAGCACTGACGTCAGCGGCGCCGCTCTAAATCACGCCGTGGAAAAGAGAACAATACCGACACAGGAGAAAACAACACTTCGGACGATGCCGAAGACAAAGAAGACCCCGTCGAGCCAACTTTCGAACAGGATGATCGAGAAGATGGACAAGTTAGCCCTGACGGACAGGCCGTAAACGAAGACTCGGAGGACAGTAATTATCTCCCACTCTCTGAGGACGAGGTGAGCCTCGGTGATGAAGACTTTATCGTACCTGAGGAACCTCTCGAGCAGGAGTGCTTTAAGCGCCGGCTAATTGCCACTCCAAGGAGCCTGAAAAAGAAGCAGCAGCAGCTTAAAGCTGATCAAGATCTGCTCAACGATAGGTGGATTAATGTCCTGGCAGCCGAGGAATACGGCCTCGAGCGCCCAACCAAAAGTTACCCGAAGCGTAAAATGCTACCCCAATTTGAGGACGAGGCCCTCGAGCCCGCGCCATTAGCACGTAATGCGGTTGACCGACCACCTCGTGGCCGGGACAAAACGGCAACTCAAGCCGAACACCAGCCTATCCTACCTCGCCATAAAGATAGAGATATAACAGCTCGGGGATATACATATGACCTGCGGCAAGACCTGGACAGTGGAGAAGGTCAGATCATATTGATCTATGGATCGCGGGGGCGTGCCCCGACGCGCGACGACGACTATCTAGCCGGACGTGACAAGCATAATCACGCCCGGGCCGAAAACCGCAGACGAACTCCATCCGAGCTACATCACGACTTGGCCTGATATAGAGGCGCCGCACCCCCCTCTGCTTCACTGATGAAGTAATGGAGCATGAATTCCTAGAAGGATTCAAACCTATGAATATCGAATCATATGATGGAATAATTGACCCCACAGTATGGATTGAAGACTTCCTTCTCCGTATCCACATGGCCCGTGGCGATGATATACATGTCGTCAAATAGCTCCGACTAAAATTAAAGGGACCAGCACGACACTGGCTAAATAGCCTCCCCGAAAACTCTATTGGCAACTGGGAAGACCTGGAAGACACCTTTCGTGACAAATTCCAAGGTACATATGTCCGGCCCCCGGACGCCGATGACCTCAGTCACATCCTCCAGCAGCCTGGAGAGTCAGCAAGGAAGCTCTGTACTAGGTTCTTAATTAAAAAGAACCAAATCGTCGACTGTCCGGACGCCGAAGCCCTAGCAGCCTTTAAACATAGCGTCCGAGATGAATGGCTGGCCTGCCACCTCGGCCAAGAAAAACCAAAGTCTATGGCAGCTCTTACTGCACTGATGACCCGCTTCTGCGCGGGAAAAGATAGCTGGCTGGCTCGACGAAACAATAGCACCAGCGATCCTGGCACCTCTGAGGTCAGGGACGGCAATGGCAAGCCTCGACGCAATAAAAACAAGCGTCTAAACAACAATGTAGGAACCCAAGACACGGCGGTCAAGGCCGGATTCAGTGGTTCCAAATCCGGTCAACGGAAGAAGCCATTCAAGGAAAACAAAGATGGCCCATCCAGTTTAGATAGGATACTGGACCGGCCCTGTTAGATGCATGGCAGCCCTGACAAACCCGCCAACCATACCAACAAAAATTGTTCGGTTTTAAAACAAGCAGGCAAGCTTAACACCGAACTCAAAGGGAAGGGGCCGCCTAGTGACAGCGATGATGAGGAGACTCGCCAGCCAAACACCAGGGGACAAAAGCAATTTCCCCCCGAAGTAAAAACAGTGAACATGATATCTGTGACGCATATCCCTACGAGGGAGCGCAAGCGCGTACCATGAGATGACTACGCCATAAAGCCGGTCGTACCAAAATTTAAACCATGGGTAGCCTGTCCGATCACTTTTGATCGCAATGACCACCCAACAGGTATCCGTCACAAAGGCTCGGCAGCTCTGGTCCTCGACCCAATCATTGATGGATTCCATCTCACACGAGTCCCTTTGGACGGCGACAGTAGCCTTAATTTGCTCTATCAAGACACTATTCGCAAAATGGGAATTGATCCCTCAAGGATCAAGCCCACCACAACTACCTTCAAAGGGGTAATACCCGGCAAAGAAGCTCACTGTACGGGCTCAATCACACTGGAATTTGTCTTCGGTTCGCCGGACAACTTCCGACGCGAAGCCTTGACCTTCGATATTGTTCCGTTCTGCCGTGGATATCATGCACTGCTTGGGCGGACCGCTTTTGCTCGTTTCAATGTGGTCCCACACTATGCCTATCTAAAGCTTAAGATGCCCGGTCCACGCGGCGTCATAATGATCAACGGAAACACGGAACACCCCCCTGTTTCGGAGAGTACGCCACGGCCATCATAGCCGAAGTACAAAGTGCCCTCGTTAAACCTCATACCTCATCGGCCATTAAGCCACCGGCCTCTACTACACAAGACCGGTCAATTTTAGAGCTGGATTAGCAGTTCCGCCTCCGTCGTTCGCCGCATATACCCGCAAAGTTCACATCGCGCATGCATAACTATGCACTCAAAATACCTTGGTCATCGGCGGAGGCACAATACGGACAGGCCTACAGCACGGTTCGTCCTCCTACAGCTTTTCTCCTTTCCTTTTAACCATTTCTTATCTCTTGTCACAAATGAATCAAAACCTATTCGTCCTATGGACCTGCAAGGACTCTTTCGGAGCCCAGTTTCGTCCAGGCAACCAAAGATTGCTCCTTTTAAGGAATTCTCTTCGCTAAGGCAAAGGCAGCGCAGACGTGCGACAGGAGGTCCAAAATATTTTTTGTAGACCAAACACTCTATTTAAAACCTGGATATAGCCTTTTTCCTCAGCCTTCGACCCCTGGCATGTAAAATGACCTGGCAGGGGGTGTTATAATCTGCAAGATTGTGTTCGACGTATCAATCAGAATCCAGTGAACACAATCCGTCTTCAGTATTTACTTTTCCTCATAGAACTGTATTTTACCTCTTCGGTGGTTTCACATACACACCTCGGCACTAATCGCCAGGGGCTCGATACGGCAACATATTAGCCGTCAACAACTCCGAACAGCTCTACAGCATACTTCGGCGTCACGAGTTTGGCATTATATGCATCAGCTCCGAATCATGTCTTTGGTCAATAGTTGGGTTGCCCGGCTCCTGTGCTTACTACCTTACGTTCCGCTCTATTGGCTAGGATAGTAAAGAGAAAGCCGAAAACTAACTGTCATGATACGGCGAGAGCTGGTCAACCACTCGGTGACTTATTAAAATCTTTTGTGATTTCTTCTGTGTAACACGAAGGACCGTTTTCCGGTCACCTATGTAGCACAACCGTATTCGGATAAACGCGCACATACAAGGGGCTATATCATAGACCCACCGTCAAACTCCTATGGCTAAGTGAAGGTGTTAAAGCCCTATAGTCCGATTGCCTAGTTCGCCGCACTGACACCTCCTTCACGGACCAAGACATTGGGTCAAGTGTAGTCAATTGCTATTCCAAAAACCCCCGCATTATATGCGAGGGGCTGAAGCCGACGACTGGCAAACCTTCAGATTATAAAAAAACCGCCGCACAGGAGGAAATGCCTCTCAGGCAAAAGGCATAAAAATAACATAGCCTTAATATATCATAATATTGTTATTCAATTCCGATACATTCACTCGAACATAATACCCTTCGAGCACTAACCCTCTATCAAGCGGCCGCCCTCTAGGACATCCTCAAAATAATGCTCCGGCGTGCGATGGTCCTTGCCCTCGGGTGGACTGTTTGCTGCAATATCGGCGGCCTTCATTTTTGCCTAGTACGTCTTGACGCGAGCAAAGGCCATCCGTGCACCTTCAATGCACGATGACCGCTTAATGGCGTCGATACGCGGCACCGCATCAACGAGTCACTGCACCAAACCGAAATAACTGTTCGGAATTGGCTCAGTTGGCCACAACCGGACCACGACTTCCTTCATGGCAGCTCCGGACACCTTGTGGAGCTCGGCCCACTGGGACATTTGTTCATTCAGCAATGACGGACGCTTTGGCACATTGAACTATGACCAGAAAAGCTTCTCCACTGCACGTCCGTCTTGCGCTTGGTAAAACCGCGCCACATCGGCGACACTCTTCGGCAGGTCCAAGAATGAGTCTGGAGAACTCCACAATTGATTAAGCATGGCATACTTCGGGTCGCCGAATCTAGTCTATAATAGAAAGGGCTTACCAGCCGCTATCTCCCGAGCTTGCCGGATCTCCTTCCGAGCCGCTCTAGACTCGGACCGTGCCTCTCGCGCCTCTTGTAAAGCCTTATTGAGTTCGGCTGCCTTGGCTTTGTTATCCTTCTCGAGTGATTCGCATTGGCCAATGGCATCCTTCAGCTCTCGCGCCATGGTAGATATTCTCTCCTGGCACTGGCGCCGAGCGGCTTATTCGGTCTTTAACTTAGCAGCTGCCTTCTTGACAGCCGCATTGCTCACTCTGGCTTGCTCCTTGGCGTGGGCAAGTTCAGCCCGAAGGGTCTCAACCGCAGCAGCACCATCTGCAATTATGCATGTCCCAGTATATAATTCTCAGCTTCATGCTCATATTATTATACATGCATAAGCTGACTGCCCCAAAATGTACCTTGTGCCTCGTCGAGCCGCCTGTTAACAAGAGTAATGTCCTCATCCACTAACTCAAGTTTCTGTTTTAAATCTGCAACTTCCGCAGCGTGGGTAGTCGCCATTGACATAACAGCTTGTTTTCAAATTAGTCATGTCATTTCCTGAGCATATCTTTTTTATCCACTGATCGCTTCCCTGTGGAAGCCGACCAGAGTCTCAGGGGCTACTATCTATACACAGGCGCATTTTGCATGGTTAAGATATTACATTGCATACCTCAAAGCCTCTTAGTAGGCCCGTAAAGGCTTCATTCAGTCCGCTTCTTGCGGACAAAATCCTCTCAACTACCATACCCATTAAGGTACGATGTTCCTCTGAGATGGACGCATCTTGCAACATGCCCATTAATGTATCCGGCGCCTCCGGATTCCTGGAAGCGGCTGCGGGAGTACGAACTCCCTTTGAAGGGATATGTTTACTCGACCCTAGAGTCGTCTTCGTTTGTAAACTAAATAGCCTGGGCCTTTATTGTTGGTCCCCGTAGGGGCTGTACACCCCGGACCCTTGATGACCGAAGTATCACCTTCGGGCGCTGTCTTCATTGCCCCCTGCACCACTTGATGATCGGGGGAGACCCTCCGGGACGACACCTCAAAGTTGCCCGCCCTAAGGGGTGAGGAAGCCTGTGGAGGCGTCTCACTTTCCATCATCTCCGGAAGCAGGTCACCCGAGGAGGAGGACTACTGAGGAAGACTGCGGGCTGGACTGCAAACATATATTTAAGATGTTACCGTTGTAACCTAGAAAGAACGGGATATGTCTAGAATACCCTTGTTCACTTACGATTCGGCAGAAGGCTTATCCTTACGGAGGAACTGTGCGGCAACGTCGTCTTCCGAACCCGAACCATCTGACGGGGACATCTTCCCTCTCTTGGGAGCCTCCACCTTCAAATCTTCGGAGGCGGTACTTTTCTTCCCATGGGGAGAAGGGATGTTAGCTTTTTCTTCCCCTTCGTCTTTAGAAGAGGGAGTTCTGGTCTCCCCGGACATAGCGTCCAGTGTGCCTTTAAAGTGGGGGCCACCTTTGGCTTTTTTGCTCTCCTCCTTGATCTCCTTCACCGGCACTTGATACGGCGCCGGGGCCAGCATCCTTGTCAACACAGGATCAGGTGAATCCTCAGGAAGTGGGGCCGAACACCTAATTCGTTCCGCCTTCTTTATCCATCCCTGGTCGAAGACAGGTTTCTCAGTATATTGATACGGGATAATCAACTAAGCTGTGTTCAGGAGTCGAGTGCTTACCGAGGTATCCGGATGGTTGCAGTCGAGGCCGATGCCCTCGGTTGTATCCGGCCACCGCTTTCGGGTCCCGAAGAATAACTTCCACATCCCTTTGTGCGTGGTGCCGAAGAAGTGTTGAAGGGTCCGTGGTCCTTCCGGATTGAACTCCCACATGCGGAGAGGCCATCGCTGGCACGGCAGGACCCGACAAACTAGCATTACCTGGATCACGTTGATGAGGCCGGTGCTTTTCAAGGAGGCTCTGGATACGGCTTTGTAGCGTCTGCACTTCATCAGTTGATCCCTAGTCCAGCCCCTTATTAATCCATGATGCGAGTCGTAATGGAGGTCCAGATCGGAACGCAGGTGTAGCTGCCCACTGGGTACCGCGGGGTTCAGTGATATAAAACCACTCCCGCTGCCATAGGTTGGAAGTTTCCGTGAAGGAGCCCTTTGTCCAAAGAGTATTGGTAAGCTTGCTCACCATAGCACCGCCACACTCCACTTGCTCCCCGTTGACTACCTTCGGCTTCACATTAAAGGTCTTGAGCCATAAGCCGAAGTGTGGGGGAATGCGGAGAAAGGCCTCGCACATGACAATGAACGCCGAGATGTGAAGAAGGGAGTTCGGAGCTAGATCGTGAAAATCTAGCCCGTAATAGAACATGAGGCCTCGAACGAAGGGGTGGAGAGCAAACCCTAGCCCCCGGAGGAAGTGGGAGATGAATACGACCCTCCCGCCAGATCTAGGTGTAGGAATAACCTGCCCCTTAGCAGGGAGCCTGTGGAGGATTTCCGCGGTCAGGTACCTTGCCACCTGGAGCTTCACAATATCCTCCTCTGTGACAAAGGAGGCCACCCACCGGCCTTGAGGGCTGGGTCCGGACATGACGGGGAGGCTTGGAGCGATTAAGTTGAAACCTGGGTGCTGGAGCTCGAGGTTGGAAAAGTTGAGGAAGAGGTAGGCGTAGAGGAGAAAGACGGGTCTGTGTCCCTTTATAAAGGCGATGAATATTGAACGCCTCCTCATGGGCCTTAAAACTTGTCTATTCCCAAGGAATTGTACCAACGGGGAGGTTGGATTACCCACGCCCTTATTGATGAGAATCCCGCAATAAGGGGACACGATCTCTGCTTTGACAAGACGTGCCAATAAAACCGCATCTCAAAACATGGAGCGGGAGGATAAAAACGGTTCGAAATAATGACCGGCAGGGCCGTGATGTCACGCTACAAAAAGTTGTCAGTAGATTGGACTCGTGAAATATTATACCCCCTGCGGGTGTGTGTGGAACTTGTTTTGTAGAGTCGAACACGTTTCTATGTTCGAAGGCTGTTTTGGAGTATTCGGAGGAGGAACCCGCCTTGCAATGCCGAAGACAATCTGCGCACCGGAGACATCATGATTGAAGCCTGGTTCAGGGGCTACGGAGGGAGTCCTGGATTAAGGGGTCCTCGGGCGTCCGGACTATGTAACATGGGCCGGACTAATGGGCTCTGAAGATACAAGACAGAAGACTTCCTCCCGTGTTCGGATGGGACTCTCCTTTGCATGGATGGCAAGCTTGGCGTTCAGATATGTAGATTCTTTCCTTTGTAAACCGACTCTGTACAACCCTAGGCCCCTCCGATGTCTATATAAACCAGAGGGTTTAGTCCGTAGAGGCAATCATAATCACAATCATACAGGCTAGACATCTAGGGTTTAGCCATTACAATCTCGTGGTAGATCAACTCTTGTAATCCTCATATTCATCAAGATCAATCAAGCAGGAAGTACGGTATTACCTCCATCAAGAGGGCCCGAACCTGGGTAAACATCGTGTCCCCCGTCTCCTGTTACCTTCGACCGTAGATGCACAGTTCGGGAACCCCTACCCGAGATCCGCCGGTTTTGACACCGACAGGGAGGCAACCCAATTTTATTTCTGTTCTTTGCCTTTTGCTCCTGTTTAGTAATTAATAATCTATATAGCCTCTGGTTAGATGTGGTTTTATGTTTTAATTAGTGTTTGTGCCAAGTAGAACCTTTGGGAATGGGTGAAGTCTTTGCGATCTTGCTGTAAAAAACAGAAACATTTGCGCTCACGAGATTAGCTGCCAATTTTTACTGGTGAGTGCTTTTAGGTTGATTATTTTTGCAGATGATTAATAGACAAATTCCTCACGTCCACCAATTTATTTCAGAATTTTTGGAGTTCCATAAGTATTCGAACAAAACAGATTACTACAGACTGTTCTGTTTTTGACAGATTCTGTTTTCTATGTGTTGTTTGCTTATTTAGATGAATCTATGAGTAGTATCGGAGGGTATGAACCATAGAGAAGTTGAAATACAGTAGATATTAAACAAATATGAATTTAGAATGAGTTCACAACAGTACCTAAGTGGTGGTTTTATTTTCTTATACTAACGGAGCTTACGAGTTTTCTGTTGAGTTTTGTGTTGTGAAGTTTTCAAGTTTTGGGTAAAGATTCGATGGACTATGGAATAAGGAGTGTCAAGAGCCTAATCTTGGGGATTCCCAAGGCACCCCAAGGTAATATTCAAGGACAACCAAGAGGCTAAGCTTGGGGATTCCCCGGATGGCATCCCCTCTTTCGTCTTCAATCATTGGTAACCTTACTTGGAGCTATATTTTTATTCACTACATGATATGTGTTTTGCTTGGAGCGTCATTTTATTTTATTTTGTTTTGCTTGCTGTTTGAATAAAATACCAAGATCTGAAATTCTTAAATGTTAGAGAGTCTTCACATAGTTGCATAATTATTCAACTACTCATTGATCTTCACTTATATCTTTCGGAGTAGTTTGTCGTTTGCTCTAGTGCTTCACTTATATCTTTTTAGAGCACGGCAGTGGTTTTATTTTGAAGAAATAGATGAACTCTCATGCTTCACTTATATTATTTTGAGAGTCTTTTAGAACAGCGTGGTAATTTACTTTGGTTATGAATTTAGTCCTAATATGATGGGCATCCAAGATGGGTATAATAAAAACTTCCATATAAAGTGCGTTGAATACTATGAGAAGTTTGATGCTTGATGATTGTTTTGAGACATGAGGATGGTGATATTAGAGTCATGCTAGTAGATTAATTGTGAATTTGAGAAATACTTGTGTTGAGGTTTGCAAGTCCCGTAGCATGCACGTATGGTAACCGTTGTGTAACAAATTTGAAGCATGAGGTGTATCTTTGATTGTCTTACTTATGAGTGGCGGTCGGGGACGAGCGATGGTATTTTCCTACCAATCTATCTCCCTAGAAGCATGCGCGTAGTGCTTGGTTTTGATGACTTGTAGATTTTTGCAATAAGTATGTGAGTTCTTTATGACTAATGTTGAGTCCATGGATTGTACACACTCTCACCCTTCCACCATTGCTAGCCTCTCTAGTACCGCGCAACTTTTGCCAGTACCATAAACCTACCATTTACCTTCCTCAAAACAACCACCATACCTACCTATTATGGCATTTCCATAGCCATTCCGAGATATATTGCCAGGCAACTTTCCACCGTTCCGTTTATTATGACGCGCTCCATCATTGTCATTTTACCTTGCATGATCATGTAGTTGACATCGTATTTGTGGCAAAGCCACCATTCTTAATTTTTTCATACATGTCACTCTTGATTCATTGCACATCCCGGTACACCGCTGGAGCCACGCATATAGAGTCATATTTTGTTCTAGTATCGAGTTGTAATTTTTTGAGTTGTAAGTAAATAGAAGGGTGATGATCTTCATTATTAGAGCATTGTCCCATGTAAGGAAATAAATAAATAAATAAATAAATAAGAGAGAAAGGCCAAAAAAAGAGAAGGCCCAAAAAAATAAGAGAAAAAGAGAGAAGGGACAATGCTACTATCCTTTTTTTCCACACTTGTGATTCAAAGTAGCACCATGATCTTCATGATAGAGAGTCCCTTATTTTGTCACTTTCATATACTAGTGGGAATTTTGATTATAGAACTTGGCTTCTATATTCCAATGATGGGCTTCCTCAAAATGCCCTAGGTCTTCGTGAGCAAGCAAGTTGGATGCACACCCACTTAGTTTCTTTTGTTGAGCTTTCATATTTATAGCTCTAGTGCATCCGTTGCATGGCAATCCGTACTCACTCACATTGTTATCTATTGATGGGCATCTCCATAGCCCATTAATACGCCTAGTTGATGTGAGACCATCTTCCTCTTTTTTGTCTTCTCCATAACCACCTTTCTATTCCACCTGTAGTGCTATGTCCATGGCTCGCGCTCATGTATTGCGTGAAAGTTGAAAAAGTTTGAGAATACTAAAGTATGAAACAATTGCTTGGGTTGTCATCGGGGTTGTGCATGATTTGAACATTTTGTGTGACGAAGATGGAGCATAGCCACACTATATGATTTTGTAGGGATGAACTTTCTTTGGCCATGTTATTTTGAGAAGACATGATTAGTTTGTTAGTATGCTTGAAGTATTATTATTTTTATTTCAATATTAAACTTTTGTTTTGAATCTTATGAATCTGAATATTCTGCCACCATAAATAAGATTACATGGATAAATATTTTAGGTAGCATTCCACATCAAAAATTCTATTTATATCATTTACCTACTCGAGGACGAACAAGAATTAAGCTTGGGGATGCTTGATACGTCTCCAACGTATCTATAATTTTTGATTGTTCCATGCTATTATATTATCAATCTTTGATGTTTTATATGCATTTATATGCTATTTTATATGATTTTTCGGAGTAACCTATTAACCTAGAGCCCAGTGCCAGTTTCTGTTTTTTCCTTGTTTTTGAGTTTTACAGAAAAGGAATACCAAATGGAGTCCAATTGACATGCCAATTTTTGATGATTTTTTATGGACCAAAAGAAGCCCCTGGAGTAAAATAGTTGGGCCAGAAGAGTCCCGAGCCATCCACGAGGGTGGAGGGCGAGCCCTACCCCTTGGGTGCGCCCCCTGCCTCGTGGATGACTCGGAGACCCCCCTGACGTGAGACCGACGCCAAAAATTCCTATAAATATAGAAACCCCCGAAAAGAAACCAAGATCGGGAGTTCCGCCGTTGCAAGCCTTTGTAGCAAGCAAAAACCAATCGGGGTCCTATTCCGGCACCCTGCCGGAGGGGGGATCCATCACCGGTGGCCATCTTCATCATCCCGGCGCTCTCCATGACGAGGAGGGAGTAGTTCACCCTTGGGGCTGAGGGTATGTGCCAGTAGCTATGTGTTTGATCTCTCTCTCTCGTGTTCTTGATATGGCACGATCTTGATGTACCGCGAGCTTTGCTATTATAGTTGGATCTTATGATGTTTCTCCCCCTCTATCTCTTATAATGGACTGAGTTTTCCCTTTGAAGTTATCTTATCGGATTGAGTCTTTAAGGATTTGAGAACACTTGATGTATGTCTTGCATGTGCTTATCTATGGTGACAATGGGATATTCACGTGATCCACTTGATGTATGTTTTGGTGATCAACATGCGAGTTCTTTGACCTTGTGAACTTATGCATAGGGGTTGGCACACGTTTTCGTCTTGACTCTCCGGTAGAAACTTTGGGGCACTCTTTGAAGTTCTTTGTGTTGGTTGAATAGATGAATCTGAGATTGTGTGATGCATATTGTATAATCATACCCACGGATAGTTGAGGTGACATTGGAGTATCTATGTGACATTAGGGTTTTGGTTGATTTGTGTCTTAATGTGTTATTTTACTACGAACTCTAGGGCTGTTTGTGACACTTATAGGAATAGGCCAATGGATTGATCGGAAAGAATAACTTTGAGGTGGTTTCGTACCCTACAGTAATCTCTTCGTTTGTTCTCCGCTATTAGTGACTTTGGAGTGACTCTTTGTTGCATGTTGAGGGATAGTTATATGATCTAATTATGTTATCCTTGTTGAGAGAACTTGCACTAGTGAAAGTATGAACCCTAGGCCTTGTTTCAATGCATTGCAATACCGTTTTTGCTCACTTTTATCGTTAGTTACCTTGCTGTTTTTATATTTTCAGATTACAAAAAACTATATCTACCATCCATATTGCACTTGTATCACCATCTCTTCACCGAACTAGTGCACCTATACAATTTACCATTGTATTGGTTGTGTTGGGGACACAAGAGACTCTTTTCTATTTGGTTGCAGGGTTTTTTGAGAGAGACCATCTTCATCCTACGCCTCCCACGCATTGATAAACCTTTGGTCATCCACTTGAGGGAAATTTTCTACTGTCCTACAAACCTCTGCACTTGGAGGCCCAACAACGTCTACAAGAAGAAGGTTGTGTAGTAGACATCACACACACATATGGGCGACGGCGACCTTGGGACGAGACCCGGCACGAGCATGGGTGTACTCGAGGTCGAACCCGACCATGTTGTACTTCTCCGCGGCAAGCAACAACTCCATGATGTGGATGGAGTGCTCCACCCAGACCGGGTCATTGGTGTACACCACCGAGAGGTCCATGAACCTTCTGTGGGTGTCCACCACGACACGCATGGTGAACTGCTGCTCGTCGTCGGTAGCCGCTCGGAGCGCCATTGGAGCCCCGCATGATACCCTCTAAGAATTTCTCGTGGTGAGTGTGCTTCTTGCAATGGTGGGGTGCGATCGAAAGGTTGAAGAGACACAAGGGTTAAGTGGCTGCTGTAATAAATGGGGGCCGACCGGCCTGTAAGCGTCATTTCTTGTCACGGTGTTCATAGCGGAGGATTCCAGTGCATGCTTGAAAACACCGCAACGCACGCGTGGGTTCGAAGAGGCGCCAAATGAATCGTCGGTGAGCCTGTTCCCGCGCTACCGCGCTGTTTATCGCGCAAGCTTCCCGCCCGGCTAGTTTGGCCACGCGTCGGCTAGAAGAGGGACAAATCATGGGTGTTTATTGGCAAAAAGCTTTGTAAAAACAAAGTGGGTGGAATGACTTCGATCATAAGTTTACCCGTGGGTGATGAGGTCAAAGTTACACAGAAGGATGATGATGGACACTCGAGTGTGATAATTAGTTATGCGCTCTACAGTGCACACGATGGAAGAAACCAACTGTGTGCAACAATGTCGAAGATCGCAGCCGAGTTAGCTATACAGATCGTGTGCTGTGAGATCGACAAGGTAAACTGATTCGGGAATGGTTAATAAAATCTAAGAACATTGCATATTAAGGTCAAAATAGTGCTAGCAATATACGAGTCTCATACCATGCCATTTCAACGATTGTACCACAAAAGCTTGAAATGTTACAAGGTTCGAATTCCAGAGTTATATGGCTCAAATTCAAAGATTACAAGGTTCAAATTGATATTAGAAATGAAATTCAGCTCATCAGCTGCAAACGCTCGCGCTGATCCGCTGAACATGGATATCAGAGAGGTTCAAACTAATATCACCGCTTCTAAGTCTGGTTTCAAAACTCACAATTTTTGCAAAGGGGTCAGCCACTGAGAAGTCATGTATGGGGTTGACACGTTGACTTCAGATTACTTTGACATCTGAAGTTCCAAAATGAAATTCAACATTTTTGGAGCCTACTCCATTCTGCCGCAGGCGCCGGCGCTGATCAACAAACCATTCATTTTTGCGAAATAAATGTAGGGCAAACCTCATTTCCTTCAACACCCTTGCTCTGAGAACAAGAACCTGGCGTATAATCTCCGGTAAGGTCCCTCGGTAGGAGTTCAAAGTAATTTCTGAGAGATGCAGATCTAGGCATTAGACGTGACTGTTATATTATATCACATTATCCACCACTGGCCCTAATCTTATCCGCAAAAGAAGAAAACGTGTTAGTGCCTACATGTAGTTTTGAACATTACTACATGCCTATTTTGTTTGCAGGATTTGTAAAATGCACTAACATGCCATCTTTGATCTGACATGATTAACATGGGCATTTGATTACATTCTAGAAAAATGTAGCCTTCTTCACAAGAGGTTGAAGTGGATGAAAAGTTCCCTAAGAAAACTAGTACAGATGAATCCAAAGGATAAATGCTTATTGATTGTAACCACATGGATCAAGCAACCAATATGGGGGGGCATGTATGTACTGAAATCCTCCAAAAGAACCTTCAGAAATCGTAGTACATTGTCATTGTAAACTTGGAAAAAGGTGTCACAAATTGAACTCCCTTATGGTTAACATTTAACAGGAAAGGAACATCACCTCGATATATAGCTTCTCCAGGCACGAAAAGCATCTCAGGAAACTGACAACTTGCTCCAGGTTGGGGCCGATAAATTCTAGTGCCAAGACCTTCACTGTGCGCAGTTTCGGGGTTAATCTTGTCGGAATCATTTTCTGAATGATAAACAAACAAACATCTTAAAAATTAGAAATAATGTTAATTTGTAGAAGGAGATGTAGAAGGCGGCTGTTTCACATGACCGGGTGTGGATCCAAAAACAAGTTCAGAGTATTTGTGAGACGAGTAGCCGACCACTGTCAATTTCGGTGCAGAAATAACATTGATTCTTGTTGGACCATCTTGATCAACTACAAGTAATCTCTCAAGTGCAGGTGTGTCCTCAATGACCATACTGTGGTACACATCTTGTGATGTCTTCCTGCCGCACCAGCAACACACATAAATAGTCCGGAGAGTCATGGAGGTGATGTGGAAGGTACTCAACCCATTGATCATCTGAAGACGAAGGTACTCGAGTGCAGTACAGCCACGGAGCAGGCGCTCCATGTCACCGTTTGAGAGGCAGACGGCGACGAGCTCGAGGTGCTTCAGTCATGGTAGATTAAGAGCGGGCGCGTCATTAAGGGGGGGGGGGAATGTCAGTTCCTAAACTTGGCAATGCGCAGTGTGGGTGCGAGGCGGAGTGCAGACGTTGGCAGCGACCGCATATGCCCATCATCAAAAGTGAGCTCCACGAGCTGATCTAGGGTGGGGGATCGGAACCAGTCGTCAAGCTTGGCTCGGTCCTTGTTGTTGGAACAGAACTTGCCCATTCTAAGGCCTTTGGTTGGGCCAAGGTGACTGCCGAGGATCTTGGAGAACGCATCCAAGCTTTTGCGATAGCCATGGTAGAGCTCGTGGGTGTCGATGAGGTCGAGAGGGCTGGAGTTCCATAGGGGGCGCCACTGGGACGGTTATCCATGCCCCATATTTGATTGGGAGGAGGGAGATGATGACTCTCAACATATTATCGGGGAGGCTACTGATGAAGTCTAGGCCTGCTGGAGTCGCATGCGGTTCTAGCTCGCCCCGCCTCCTCTTGTTGGCAGCCCCATTCTCCACCTCTAGTGTCTCCTTGTCAGTGGCGCTTTCTGATAGAAATGGGAGTATAGGGAATATTTAGTTAAAACAGGGCAATAGAAAAGTGTATTGGTAACTAGAAGTTATTAGGTAGGAATATAGTAAGAAAAGGGAATAACAATTGGTTGCTTAAATACTGCACAATTCATTTGACATTGCTGGGTAAGTCAACATGCAGATAGTTGAAAAGAAAACTTACTTCGAACAAAGTCTGGAAGGATGATTTTGTCGGAGAAGTTAGCATATATCTCATGACCAGGCCCTTTTATGTGCAGTGCAATTTTAGTGCCAGCTTTCAGTACATAAAACTTAGAAATTTCTTTCCAAAATCCAGTGCCAAAATAGGAGTCACCACGTTCATCAAGTCTTACAGTATTAACGATTGTAAATGCATGGTTTGTGTGCAGTATGACATCCATGGAGCCTTGATCTATGTAAAGGGAAAAATTGTGCACTGCATAATCTGTTGCATAGCAAGGGATGTTCTATAGAAAATGGTAGGATTGTTAAAGAAAATACGGTAACATGCAAATATGGGCCCAAATTGAAAGAACTATACAACAATCGAAATCGAAGGACAAAAATCTATAATTAAACAGATAGGGTAAACATGATGTCATGGAAATATGAGAGTAATCGAAAGAACAATACACCATTAATTTGCCTAATATTGAAAGAAGAGGGAAAAAAACCCCTTTGACATATATGGTGCATGTGGCACCTTTTATCCAAATGTAGCAATATTTAGAATATGTTCAGGAAAGTAGGCCATGCCAACCGATTTAGGGTGTGATTGAACATACCGCGCGCGTTCTCAAGTTATCTGGTACGGTGAGATGGAATCTCTGGCGGAGGTCGCAAAGTCCTGAAGTGTCGGCGCACTGTACATTCTATGAATGAAAGTAAACCCTGAAATCAGCTCGAATAAAAATGAATTCACGGCGATTTCCGCCGGGTGATTAAAGGAGGCGGATGAACTGGGATAAGAGATGAGATAATATCTCATTAAGTTAGTTACCTTGTCGTCCATGAGAAAGAACCCTCAGTACGGCAGATTCCCCGGCCGAGCGGAGCTGGGTCGACCGTGAGCAGCAATGAGAAAGTCGATGCGATAGGTGGCGTCAAGCGGAAGTGGCGAAATGCGGTGGGCTTTGCCGGCAGCCTGGCGGCGGCGGCATGCGCCGAGCTAAGTGTTTACCGCCGTGATAAGCGGTGCCATGGCACAGACGCCGAGGAGCTTGTGCAGGTGTGAATGGGGAACGTACCGGAGGGGGTGGCGGGTGGGGTGAGGGTTTTTGTGACGTGGGGATGGTGAGGGTTTTCTTTTTTGTTTTTTGAATTGGGTGGTGAGGGTTTTCTGTCCCACAAAGAATTTTGGGGTGACCGTTTGCTAGAATGAACCGTGTGTGATTGACGCAACAGGCAAAATGAAAGTCATTGCACACGGTTCCAATTTTTGGAACCGTGTGTGATTTACATACTACCTCCGTCCTGGTTTATTGGTCCCCCTTTGTAAATTTTACCAAATTTTGACCAAATATTTAACATACTCAGACATAGATAATAAGCATACACGTACATAAGCATAGTTCAACCATAAGTACATAGTTCAATCGTCATTAAGCATACTCAAGCGTACATAGTTCGATCCATCCCACATCTCATCTCACATGCCGGCACGATACTGAAGCTTCTCCAAGTACTCAGCAAACGCGTCGTGCGCCACCCTGTGAGAATACTTTTGCTTGAAGGAGCCAACGGCCCGTCCTCTTGCATGCGCCAGAACACTTAGATACGCGTCATGAAGCTTCCGGTTGCAAAATGGGCACCCATAGCCGCCGTTCCAGGTCCTAATACGCCTGTTATCCATTCCCGCATAAAGTTCCCTCAGGATTTGCCTCTTGTACCTCCTCTGGCCAACTTCATCCTCGCTGTCCACATGGTCAGACAGCACCTATACAAATAGTAAAACAAATTTGGCATCAAATCAATGATTACATGCCGTGAAGTAGGATTAGGAACTTATGGCTATATATTTATACATATCCAGAGATTATGGTTCGATTTTTAAGCACAGTCGTCTATGTAATGGCACAAACATATGTAGGTCATTCAAAATCAATTGTCAAGTCCTGGCTAGGAATTATTAGCACGAACACTAACCCTAGTCGGATTACTAGCAGAAATCATTTACACAGATGAAACAACTAATCACTTATCACCTGTACCATTCAAACAATCAATACACTACACAGATCTAACAAAACTTACTCAGATTTCATGGATTGGGAGAACATAACCATATGATTTCTATTCCAAAAAGGGGGAGGCAGGAGTAACTAGAGAAGCCCTATGATCAATTTGACACATAAATGGGTATAGATGACTAACCAGCTGTCCGTAATCATTGGAGTCGTCGCCGGAGTGGTCGTCGGAGTTGTCGCCGGAGTGGTCGTCGGAGTCGGTGTGGAACTCCGCCTCCGGCTATGGAAGCTCGACGCCGTCGACGACGTCAGGGTACAGCGATAACTCGCTGGTGGTGACGACAACCTTTAGCAGCCCCGGCGTTGCCACTCCCTCCAATGGGGTGCTTCGGCGGCATCCTCATACACTGACGGCTTTGAGGACTAAGAGCGGCGTCGAGGATGCAAGCGGAGAGAGAGGATTGTGTGTGTGTGTGGCGAGGATGGGGGGTGCGGCCGCTCGGGCGCACCATTAATATGGAGTAGTGGGAGTTGTGGGAGAAAGGCGGGCGGCGGTCAAACCGATGGCTCGCCTCCCGGTGAGCCTGTGCACCGGACTGCTGGCATGCCTACCAAAGTTTCACATAGCTACTCGCACGCCTCCCGATGACACTGCGCAACGAGCACGCCTCCGTCAATTCACACACCTGCACGCACGCCTCCCCGCCTGCCTGCGCGGTGGACTACTCGCATGCGTCTCGTCAACTCACGCCTGCTCGCACGGCACACGGGTCGCGTGGCGGCATGTATATTCTTTTTCTATTTGTATGATTAATGTTGCCGCTTTATTGCTTAACCGAAGCATGACACGTATTGAAAGTGCTAGTTATCGACTAGAGGGGGGGGTGAATAGGCGATTTTTATCAAAGTCTTCAAAACATGAGAGTTTCGAAGACAAACAATAGAAATGAACCTATTGATATGCGGCGGAAGGTAGACTACACTAAGCAAGCCATAGTCAAGTATACAATGAAGTGAAAGCACGAAGACTAATAGCAGCTAGGTAGTCAATATCAGGATGGAAGATAGTATGAAGCCAAACAACAATAGAAGTCACACAGTGAAGTCAAACAGGTAACACAGGTAGGTAATGACTTCACGAAGATAAACTGAAAATAAAGAGAGGGAGAAGATAGAACCAGTCGCTTGGTGAGGACACGGATTTGTTGGACCAGTTCCAGTTGCTGTGACAACTGTACGTCTGGTTAGGGAGGCTGAGATTTAACTCAGAAGACTGTGTCTTCACCTTATTCCCCTTGAGCTAAGGACACCCAGTCCTCGCCCAATCACTCTGGTAAGTCTTGAAGGTAGACTTCCAAACCTTCACAGACTTCGTTCACCCGCGATCCACAATGACTCTTGGATGCTCAGAATGCGATGCCTAACTGGCTGGAGGGTTCACAGTCCTCAAGTGTAACAACTCTTCAGGTCACGCGGACAGAAAGACTTCAGTGATGCCTAACACTCTTTGGCTCTGGGTGTTTGGGCTTTGTCCTCGCAAGGATTTCTCTCTCTCAAACGCTTCGGAGGTGGGTTGTGTCAGATGTGGGGTTCCGGCAAACCCTTAAGGTTCAAACACTGGGGTGCGTGCGAAGTCTCTCCCTCCTACCGATCTACGCTCTAGCTCGCTAAGATCTCGCGGATGAACTCGACGAACTCGCAACACAGAAAGACACGGGGTTTATACTGGTTCGGGCCGCCGTTGTGGTGTAATACCCTACTCCAGTGTGGTGGTGGTGGATTGCCTCTTGGGCTGATGATGAACAGTACAAGGGAAGAACAGCCTCTTGAGGTTGAGGTGTTCTTGTGCTTGTGTAGTTGAGGATGATTTGAACCAGTTCGGGATCCGTTGCCTCCTACTGTGCTGGCTAGTCCTATTTATAGAGGCCCTGGTCCTCTTCCCAAATATCGAGCGGGAAGGGAGCCAACAACGGCGGGCAAATTTGAAGGGGGACAGCTAGTACAAGCTATCCTCACAAAAGCGGTCTTCACCTGCGAAAAGCTCTGGGGTGACGCCGTCTTGGGCTCCACAATGACCTCCACCTTGCCGTCCTCCTGGTCTTGGTCTCGTTGCACCAATATGGCAACCTTTGCCTGATGCCTCGGTACTCTTCGGCTGCGCTGGCCTCCTTAGCACCAAAGAGGAAATAGGGACGCTGCGCGCACTAGCGCCCGCCTGGCACCCGCCTGGTACCGTTCGTCATGGCTCACGTCACGAGAGCCTAGTGAGGTTTGCCTTGCCTTGATATCTCCACTCCTCGTGAGCCTGCCTGGCTAGGCCACTCCAGAGGAGGTCTTGCATCGTCCGCCTCGCGAGGCTTGGACCCTCGCCAGGGTCTTGGGTGCCTTGTTGACGAAGATGGGCCGTACGGCCTGCTGCTTGGCCACGCTGTGGGCCGCAGGCAGGCAAGACTGGGGACCCCCGTTCCCAGAACGCCGAAAGTAGCCCCCGGGCCCAAGGTGCGCTCGGGCTTGGCTTCGCGGCGAAGCCCAGGGTCAAGTTCGGAGCACCGCGGGCCCCAAAAGCCTGCGGCCTCGGTCAACGCATGGCAGTTGATTGGACGTGGGTGTCTCCGCTTCCCCACGCTGCCTTCGAATCCGCCTGGTTATGCGGCCCCTGTGGCCTACACAGTTATTCCTCCCCCTCCTGCGCCTTGCTTCCCCAATTTCCCTGCTTCCTTGTGGCTCTGCTTCTCTTTTCCAATCTGACTTGCGCTCCGCCTGCTCCACCGCCATGGCGCCAAAACAAGCTGAGAAGGGGAAAAGACCTCTGTCTCCGCCAGCTGCGCCTCCGTCCTTTGCGCCAGTGCTCGGCCGGTCTCGGGTGCTCAATGACAAGGCCATGGACAAGGTGCGCCCGATGCTTGCTTCCAGCTTCAATGAGTGGGGGGAGACAGTGGCCTGGCCCGCGTCTCGTACTCGCACGGCTTAGATGGCCACTGAGGTCCCAATCTTCATAGATGCCCTCTGGGCGGGCCTGATCCCTCCCTTCTCCGCCTTCTTCAATGTGGTGCTTGAGCATTATCAGATCCACATGCTGCATCTCGACCCTCAGTCTGTGACTCTTCTTGCTGTCTTTGCCTTTGTGTGCGAAGCCATGGTGGGCATCGCTCCTTCGGTGGCCCTCCTCCGTCACTTCTTCTCATTGCATCTGGCCGACCCTCAAAAATGCTTGGGGTGCGTGAGCTTCCAGGCCGTGGCTGCGACGGCGGGCGAGGGGATCGACTTCGAGCTTCCTCCATCCACGAGCGAATTCCAGATACGATGGGTGTTCGTCGATGCTGGTGTGCTCAGTTCTCTGCTTCAGGCTCCATCGGGGCCTGCTGTTCCTAACTCCGGCTGGAGCCATCAGCGGCTCGCGAGCCCCGGCCTTGCCCCCGTCTGGCTCAGGTTGAGGTTGCTGAAAGATCGCGGCGTAACTGCATCGATGGTGGTGAAGGAATTCGTCCAACGTCGGGTTGCTCCGCTTTAGCGCCATTCTCGCCCAATGTGGACCTTGCTCAGCAGCCAGGACCGCATGAGGTTTCAGGAGTCTGGGCTCCTCCTTGGGACGCGGCAAACAGTGCTCAAGGTCCTGACGGGTGTCTTTCTGCCGGCCGAACTGCCTGGGAAGAACTGTTTGCTGTACCGCTGCAAGAACAAGGATGAATTTGTAAAGAACATGCCTCTCTTCGACGAATGGGGGCCACGGCCGGACGGCCTGGAGGGGCCTCGTGAGAACCCTGTCGTTCTGGTTCCCTTCCATGCCCCTGATGCTGAGCTCGCCCCAAGTGACGGTGCAGGTGGGCGAGCTCCGGCGGAGGCCGGTGACTCGAGTGCTGAGGAGCACGTGCTGAGTGGTGATCCTGGGGCATCGTCCTGAGGAGCCTGGCACTCCCCTCTTGAGGCGTCAGTTGCTGAGGAGACGCTGCATGCGACTCCCGAGGCCAAGGCTCCAGGAGCCTCGGGAGGTCGTGGTGAAACAGTGCCTGGTTGTTTGCCGCGACCGGGCACCCCTGAAGGTATTCTTCCGAGCTCTTCTTTGGCCCCGCTGCGCATCGGACGTCACGTCCAGCTTTTCAGTCGTCTTTGTGTGGACTTCAAGGAGCTCCACAAGAGGAAAGGATCTCCCACCAGCAGCAACATCTTTGGACCGCTGAAGCGGAGGAAGTACATCGCCGTTGACGTGTAAGTATCGTACTGTTGTGGCTCCTTGTGTGATGTTTTTCTTCTCCTGACGTCAGTTCTTCAGGGCTCCTTCCGTCGAGGCGGCCGCGCCACCTGAGAAACGGCATCCTTCTTCCTTAACCCTTCCGCTGGCCACGAGCGCTCCGAGTCCGTTGTTTGCCCCCGGAACAGGGCTGGTCGAAGGGGCACTCCTGCCTTCCTGGCGCGCTGAACCTGCAGCCTCGTCTCCCCTCCCCCTTGGTCTGGCGTGGGGCCTGGCAGGTGTGCCCAAGACTCCTTCACTAGTCTTTGACAGCAACTGGTTGGCTTTGATCCTCGGCTCCTCTTCAAGCAGCGAGCCCCAGCCGGCTTGGGCTTCTCGCGAGGACGGGCTGGTGTCGGGTGAGGCGCCAGCCCCTAGCCCCCTGCCGAGGGGTGGCGCGCCGCTTGGCGCCCCGCCCGCAGCCCCCGAGGTGGAGGATGAAGAGGGCCGGACGTTCGAGCTTGAGCGCGGGCGGAGCGTGATTCACCATGAGCTCTTCCAGGAGGCGAAGAACGCGATGAGCCGACTTGGTGAAGAGCTCACGAGCATCGATTCGCGTCTTGAGGCTGAAGGTCTCCGGTTGGCGGAGGAGCAGCGCAAGCTGAAGGTGGCCATCAACCTCGGCCGCTATCAGCGTGACCTTGAGAACGCGAAGGCCGAGGCGTCTCTCAAGGTCTCCCATGAAGCCCGCTCTCGAGCCTTGGAAGAGGCTTGCGAGGCTGATTGCCGCCGCGAGGCTGCGGAGAAACGTGCGTGGGAGCTCCAGGCCTGGAGCGCGTCTCTTGAGCAGCAGGTGGAGGCGCGCAGGGCCGCTCTTGCATCGCTGAGGGGGACGCCCGCGGAGGAAGAGGAGGTTCGGAAGCGTGAGGAGGCGTTGGCCCTGGAGGCCATGGAGCATAGCCGCGGGCTCGAGCAACTGGAGACGAGGGAGCGTCAAGTTGCCCAAGCGGAAGACGCCGTTGGGGCTCGCGAGGCTGGAGTCGAGGAGGAGATGAACCGCCGGGTGGCCAAGGTTCGCGCGGACTTGGAGGGCAGGTACGACCTGAAGCTGAAGCTTGCGGACATGGAAGATGAGGGCAGGGCCGCTGCCCTCAGGCCCAGGTTGGACGAGGCTGAGAGGCGCGCGGAAGCCACGGCCGCCGCCCTGGTCACGGCGCAGTTGGACTTGGCCTCCGCCCGCGCCGAGCTGCGTTCCCTCCGGAGGCGGGTTGATGACGCAGAAGCCGTCGCGAGGCAAAACACGGAGGAGGTGCTCCAACGTCGAACGCTGGAGCGCGAGCATGCCCCTATGCTTCAAGATCTCCGGAATAGGGCCAATATCGCCCTGGGCCACATCTACGACGTGGAGGCGCTGACCCCTCACTCAAATGACTATGCCAGCCACCTGACCTTCTTCACCGAGGTGGTGACGCGCCTGGAGGCTCGATCTGCCAGAGCTCGCAAGCTTGTGGAGGAAAGGGGGCGTGGCTTGCTTGAGCGTGCTTTCTCACGTGTCTTTAGCCACCTCCTGAATGCCGACCCCAACTTTGACTTTGATGCCGCCATTGCCCCCGTACCCACGGCTGTCTGGGGTGACCTAGCGCGCTGGGTTGAGGACAATGTGGACGCGTTGGTCAGGGCCTTCGCTTTGGAGGATGATGCGGTGGTGGTCGTTGCAGACGAAGGCGACGTGGTCTACGATGGCGACGGGGGCGTCGCCGATGGCGGCGATGATGCCGATGAAGGCGACGGCGACGCGAGTGACGCGTCCGCGGGCAACGCAGCGAGCGACATTTCTGGCTAATCCCTTGTTCTCCTGTCATTTCTTCCTGCGCAAAAACTCGGGCGTGGCCCTTGGAAACTTGTAAGAGCGTTTTGAGAGGGGAGCCCCTCATGTAAGAAAATTGCAGCTTTTACTTCCTATGCGATGTGAGCTTGTGTCCTTGTGAACTTGTGAATCCTGATGCAAGTTTTCTGCCTTGGTTTACCTTAGTCAGCGCCAGCTTTGGGCCGGGCTGCGATGTGTCGAGTTCCTGAGAACCTTGCGGAGCTCGTCGCCCCGTCGGAAGGGGCCCCACGAGAGGTGAGCACCAGTTGCAGTGTTAGCGCACGCTTGGCATGCGCGTGCTTCGCGCAGTCCCGCTCGCGAGGAGCTCGTGAGGGAAAGGCGACGGACATGAGTCCCAGACAAAACAAGATCCAGAAGGCAAGGAATTGCTCAAATGAGAATAGGCTCCCCCCGCGTGCATCAATAAAACTCAGCTTCAACTCAAATCCAAATCCAGAAGGCAAAGCTACAGAAAGAGAGAGAGATCCAAAGCAAAAGGCCGCGTCCGGCACCTAGTCTAGTCTTCTGGTCTTCAAGTCTTCTCACCAGCGCGGAGCTAAGTGCTGCCACTAGGCGTGGGAGGGAGCCCCAGGGCCTGAGGCTGGCACCCCTGAGACTCCGGGGCGTGTACAACCCCAACTCATTATTACGTGAGAGTGTCACGGGCGGCGAGCTTCACAGGCACTGGGGCCCCGCCTTGCTTCATATCGCCAGACGAGGGCCCCGCCTTGCGCCACGCTCGACCTCCTCTGAGCCACCTTAATGAATTAACTGACTTGTTTTACTTATTAAAATAAAAATCTTAAAAATCTAAAATTTGACCTGTTAGTGTTCTAAGTTCAAAAGTCTAGTAAAGTAAAAAATATTTTTTATGGAATTCCGTTAATAACCGACCGTTTTGATTCTTTAGAACAACTCGATGAATAAACTATCAACCTCCAAAAAAGTTTAATTAATTTAATTACTAGAATTAGAATTCTAGTAGTAATATAATTTTCAGTACCAAAAAGAATTAACTATAATAACTAAATAAACTATTCCAATGAAAAGATTGAAAGTTTTTGGTAGTTATAGAATTCTTGTACTTCTTCAACTCGAATACCAAAAGGAAGAAAAAAAATGAAATTCGTTTTTCTTTTCCTGTCTGTATGATTTTGATTTTCGATGAATGAGCCTTTGGCCGTTTTCACGGTTTAGGCTGCTCCTATTTCGCTCGCCGCTACTACGGGAATCGCTTTTGCTTTCTTTTCCTCTGGCTACTATGATGTTTTATGATTGTATTCCAGGCAGAGCACAACATCCTTATGCATCCATTCCACATGTTAGGTGTAGTTGGTGTATTCGGCGGTTCCCTATTCAGTGCTATGCATGGTTCCTTGGTAACCTCTAGTTTGATCAGGGAAACTACTGAAAATGAATCTGCTAATGATCTCATGCTCAGGTCTTACTAATACACACACTGCCGCTACACCCATGGAGCTCCATCTCCAATTGCGCCCTCTTTGAGTTAATTGAAGAACTAAATGAATCAAAAAGTAGGATAGGAGAAGATTATTAGTATTCCTAGTTGTCTAATTATTTAGACACAATTTACCTCTTTTTAATCCTATTTGGATTCATATTATATCGTGCCAATGGAACCATCTTCTCTCCCTCCTTAGGAAAAGGAGATCTAGGTAGAGGAGGTAGAAAATAATAGATACCGTCTATTCTATTTGAATCAGACGGCGAAATGCACTGGAGTACTGATGTTTACCATGCGCCCGAATATCAATATGGTAATCTTCGCCGATTACCATATTGATATTCGGGCGCATGGTAAACATCAGTACTCCAGTGCATTTCGCCGAAGAACCTTACCAGGGCTTGACATGCCGCGAATCCTCTTGAAAGAGAGGGGTGCCCTCGGGAACGCGGACGGACTTGTGGAAATCCTCGAAAACAAGTATTGCTCAACTCACCTATCTACGAACTGTGTTAACTTACCAGAACAACAACTCAATTCCTATCGAATTCCCCGCGGGGTGTATGGCATACCCATTCTTAAATAGAACCATATTTTTTAACAGCCCCTTGGCAGGTCGTGGAATGCTTCGGTCACCAGGACGACACAGAGGAGGGAAAGAGGATGCCAGCGGTTCCCTCCGTGACCACAGGTCCTCTGCCGGGGGAAGGGTTGTCGAGGCCTCCCCGGCAGAGCGCCTACCTCCGGGTGTCGTCAGGCGCCGCGCGCCGCGGGGAGGGGCCTTGCTCCTGGCTCCCTCTCAGTGGCCCCCAGCGTGTCTCCCTTGTTGGAACGGGTGCCGCCGTGCCTGGTTCGTCAATCGACGCTGCAACCTTGTTCATCTGTAGTCCATGGTTAGCATAAGCATGTTCCTGAGAGACTAGCGGTACCCTGTAGTTGCCGCTGCCGGCGCGATCATTGTGGTTCTCCGTTGGTTCTTGGAAGGCTTCGGCTCCTAGTGCCCCCTCTCCCCAATCTTCTCCAATGAATGAGCCGAGGTCGTCCTCTGGTGCGTACCCTTGGTCCATCATGCGGGGCACGTAGGCTTCCGGGGCCGTCACCCCGAACACCTCGCCGTGGTACCCCACGCTCCATGTTGCTTCGCCCATGACGGCGTCCTGGGGATGGCAATACGGCATCCGGCCGGGACCATGGGGGGCGACGCTTGTGCTCGTGCTTGTCGAGGGCGGCATGGGGGAGTTGGAGCCCCCTACGCCGCCGGCCGTGCTGATGTTGATGAAGCCCCCGGGCGTAGTTGATGGCGCGCGGATGTGGTGAGGTTCGCCGCGCGGCCCTGCAGTGGCCTGGGGAGGAAGTCGATAGCAGAAGGGTGGTGCTCCTGACGCCGCTACGTCCAGCAGCTCAGCAACACGCTCAAGCAGCATGTCCCGGCCGCTCTCCATTAGCCTGCATCGCAGCAGCTCCCTTGCCACCGTGAGTGCCGCCCGCATGTTTGCTTGCTCCCGCCGTGAGTGCGGCGCCGTTGCTACGGCGTGACTCGCCGCTCTTGCCGCGGCTCGTACTTGCCGCGGGGTGAGGGTGGATGACGCCTGGCCGCGCTGTCCGCGCCCGACGGAGCTTGGCGGCGCCCGTGCCGCTTGGAGTGCGGGGTCGAGACCTTCATGGGCAGGCGGCGCTGTCCGGGCCGGCCAGGCTGCCCAGCGGTCGGAGCCAGCCCTTGGGTCACCAGACATCATGTCCGGTGAGCGTCGAAGAGCTGACTGGCGGAGAAGAAGCTCCGGCGCACCCCTACCTGGCGCGCCAAATGTCGGATGTGGGGTTCCGGCAAACCCTTAAGGTTCAAACACTGGGGTGCGCGCGAAGTCTCTCCCTCCTACCGATCTACGCTCTAGCTCGCTAAGATCTCGCGGATGAACTCGACGAACTGGCAACACAGAAAGACAAGGGGTTTATACTGGTTCGGGCCACCGTTGTGGTGTAATACCCTACTCCAGTGTGGTGGTGGTGGATTGCCTCTTGGGCTGATGATGAATAGTACAAGGGAAGAACAGCCTCCTGAGGTTGAGGTGTTCTTGTGCTTGTGTAGTTGAGGATGATCTGAACTAGTTTGGGATCCGTTGCCTCCTACTGTGGTGGCTAGTCCTATTTATAGAGGCCCTGGTCCTCTTCCGAAATATCGAGCGGGAAGGGAGCCAACAACGGCGGGCAAATTTGAAGGGGGGCAGCTAGTACAAGCTATCCTGACAAAAGCGGTCTTCGCCTGCGAAAAGCTCTGGGGTGACGTCGTCTTGGGCTCCACGATGACCTCCGCCTTGGCGTCCTCCTGGTCTTGGTCTCGTTGCACCAATATGGCAACCTTTGCCTGATGCCTCGGTACTCTTCGCCTGCGCTGGCCTCCTTAGCACCGAAGAGGAAATAGGGACGTTGCGCGCACTGGCGCCTGCCTGGCACCCGCCTGGTACCGTTCGTCATGGCTCACGTTATGAGAGCCTCGTCAGGTTTGCCTTGCCTTGATATCTCCGCTCCTCGTGAGCCTGCCTGGCTAGGCCACTCCAGAGGAGGTCTTGCGTCATCCGCCTCGCGAGGGTCTTGGGTGCCTTGTTGACGAAGATGGGCCATACGGCCTGCTGCTTGGCCACGCTGTGGGCCACAGGCAGGCAAGTCTGGGGACCCCCGTTCCCAGAACGCCGATAGGTTGCTCTCAAACGACAAAAGTCGTGCACTAACTCTGAGCAGCCACCAATTTATGGTGTAGGGGGTGTGCTATTTATAGCCACTAGGCAACCCGACCTGATTTGTCCGAAATGACCCTGGGTCACTAAGGAACTGACACGTGTTCCAACGGTCAGATTTCAAACACACGCGGCTGCTTGGCTTGGGCTACAAGTAAAGCTGACTCATCCAACTCTGGATAAGATTTGCTCTCATTGTCTTCGCTCGAAGACATAGGATTTGGTTGAGCGTCACTTCAGTCACTCTGACTTTGTTCACTGGGACCCCACTTAACAGTACGGTGGTTCCTATGACTCAACAAAGAAGAAAAAGGAAACAACAAAACAACTAAGTCTTCGCGCTCCATAGTCTTCATGCGATGTCTTCTCATGTCACAGTCTTCAGTGTGAATATCTTCACATACCACCTTTGTCTTCAGTGTCTTCATACATTTTTAGGGGTCATCTCCGGTAGGTAAACTGAATCAATGAGGGACTACTACCTGTGTTATTCTGCAATTCTCACAAACAGATTAGTCCCTCAACCAGGTTTGTCGTCAATACTCCAAAACCAACTAGGGGTGGCACTAGATGCACTTACAATCTCCCCCTTTTTGGTGATTGATGACAAACCGGTTGAAGTTTTCAACGGGGATAAAAGTATGTGAAATTGTAAAGATTAAAGGTATTGTCTTTATAAGTAGCAACAGGCTCCCCCTGAAGATGTGCATATAAGTAATTTGCTTTTGGAATGCAAATGCACATGGCAGGTAGTACTTGTGGAGATCCTCTTCAACTTATGAGGACAATTCATCATGCCTGATTTGATATAACGAAGAAAATGACATGCATAATGAAAAATGGACGTCTGCAATATGACTTCGTGCGGAATTTATCATCACACATGCAGAATTTATCATCGCATCACAGAATAGCAAACAAGTAGCAGACGACCATCAAGTTTAAGTGTTACAACTCAAAGAACCAAATGTATCAAAAGCGAGAGTTGTAAACACTAGGAAAAATATAAAGCAACCGCCCATATGGACCCGCTTGAAGACTATCAACTCATATGCTTCTCCCCCTTTTGTCAGTAAGGACCAAAATGGTTTGAAGACATAGAGGCTCTACTCGTTCCCAGAAGGAGTAGGTGAAGCTGCAGGGTCAGTGTCGGGGTTTGGCGGTGCAGAAGAACTTGGTGCACTGTCGACACACGCTGAAGTTGGAGGTGGTGAAGTAGCATCATCTTGGTCATCTATGACTCTGGCATTCACCGTTGCAGCTGAGGAGGAATAGTCAGAGTCTTCAAGAGAGGGAGTCCGACGCAAGACAGCATTCCTTGGAGGAGTGGAGTCAAACTTGAATCTTTCAGTCAAGCCATCATCTTGAAGATCTGCTTCAGCACTCAGCAATGTCAAACTCTTCCATGACCTCTGACAGGTTTCATGAGTGACAAATGCATTCTTGGTGGCAAGATTGCGAATGCGATTTACGTCCACCAAGAGGCTTTGCATCTGCCGCTTCAGCCCGTAGTGATGCTTATCCTGTTTGTGATGCAGGGCAACGAGAAGCTCTCGGTCATTGAGAACACGAGATCGCTTCCGAGGCCTTTGAGCAATAGTGCTTTCAGTGGCTTCAGTTTGAGCACGGTGAGGTAAGCGTGTATTGCCAGCTAAAGGATAAACACGAGTGACAGCCTGGACTCCTTCAATGGGCTGTGTGAAGCTTTGGTGATCAGCATTGTGAAGACAAACAGTCTCCTTGGCAGGCTCTGGGTATATGGCTTCAACTGACATATCAGCCTCTGGCAAAAAGATCAGATGGTTGCAAGCAGAAGGCTGATAGTTGACAGCTGAATGAAGCTTGATAAGGCGCATAACCCATGGAGCGTAGAACTTCAGACCAAAGAGATCAGAGCCTGATGCAGCCAATTGCCTGATAAAGAAGTCTTGAGCATTGAAGCTGATGCCATTGAAGATGTAAAAGACCAATGTCTTCATCGCTCCTTCAAGCTTTGCTGCAGAAGAATGTCCCTTGATGGGCCATAGAGTTTGCCTTATGATATGATAGATAGTTTGGGGCAGATACTCGAGGTCTTCAACAAAGAACTCTCTTGGGTATTCAGCGTCGCGTGGCAGAGGCTTCATCATGCTTAGCATTTGGCTCATGTTGGGCTCTGGCTTCTGAAATATGCTCTCCAAGGCATTGCGGTGAAGCTGACAACCAGGCTCGAAGTGTTCGCCTGGAGTGGGCAGGCCAGTTAGCTCAATGATATCAAGAGCTTTGGCTTCATGATGGACATTGCCTATCATCCACTCAAGGACCCAAGTCTTCGGATCCCTGTTGTAGCCGCGAATGTGGAGGGTAGCTTAAAGTTGTAGCAGAAGCTCTTCATTTCAATGCTCCTTATCAGTCACAAAGTTCAGCAGACCAGCATCACGGAAGCAGTCAAGGGCTTCTTCAAGGCAGGGGAGTCCAGCAATGGCTTCAGTGTCTAGACGCATATGTGGAAAGATACACCCTTGGTCATAGAGAACACAGGAATAGTAGCCGCGCTGCTGATAGCTCCAGAACCGATTTGATGAAATCCTTGGCTTGGAATAGGGGTTCTTGGCACTATCAAAGAAAGTGTTGTGCGCAATGAAGCCATTTGCATTGAGCGACCCTGGTGAAGTTGCTGTACCTGGAAACCTTGGCAACCTTGGCTTAGGCTTCTGGACCTAAGGCCTGTGCTCGATATGATAGTCAAATTGCGGACCAGCAGCAGGTGGAGAAACCAGAATGGGCCATCTAACAGTGACCAGCTGACCATGATCATATGCTTGCTCGATGGTGTGTGGCCGTGGAGGCGGTACAGGAGCAGTGGTAGTGGTAGTGGTATTGACTTCAGGCTGCAGATTTGTGTCAGGTGCAGCATTGGCTTCAGGTGCAATCACTTCGGGCACCACATTAACTTCAAGCGCCATTTAGCTTCAGCCATGACAACGTCATTGGCTTCAGTGTTGGTGTTGGTGGTCGCCTCAATGTTATCAACCTCCACTCGAGTAGCTGGAGGGTCGGACACGTTCTCCTCGAGAACAACTTCAGGGTTGGTTGTGGGTGTAGCAACACGTTTTTCTTCATCTCTTGGTTCTTCTTGGTCATCGGCTGATGCAGCCGGAATATCTTCAGCCGCGCTGCCTTCAGACTCAGAGTTGTTCACAGTTGGAGAGGCTTCAGGAAATACTTGGCGTGATACTGATTAGTGCTCTTCTCCTTCTGGAACACTCGACAGAGTGACTTGTGGCCTTGGTCCTTTACGAAGCATGCGGAACGCTGGCGACGCATGTGGAGATGGAGTAGGTTGGGCCTCAAAGTCATCATCTTCAAGCACCGGAGCGGTGACTTGAGTTGGGGGAGTAGTTGGTGTTTCTGCTTGACGGGGGGAGTCTTGAGGGTGATCAGCCCATGAATCATCCTGAGCGATTGGCGTCAAGGGACGACCAATGCTGATGAGTTCGCTGTTCGTGAGAACAGGCAATGATACCACATTGTGCTCGATCTGAGGAAGGACTTCATCATCTTCTACATTGTCATCTTGACCAATGTCTTCAGCTGCGGTGAGGTCAACAGCTGGAATGTCTTCAGCTTCAGGAGCCTCTGTGGAAGCAGGCTCATGAACTATCATACGACGCTCTTGATGTGCAGATGCAGGACGAGCAACAGAAATTGGCTCGACGACAAGGGGCTCTGTGGGAGCAGCCCGATTTTTCTTCTTGGTTTTTTGCTTCTTGGCAGGTGGAGCCTCGTCAGTGGTGTTCTTGGTCTTGCGCTTTCTGGCTTCGGCTTCAGCTGCCCTTGTTTTCTTGAGCTCTGAAGCCACTGTGGGGACCTTTGGCTTCACGCCTGTCATACTAGCGGGGAAGACAATGCGAGGTTCTTCCCGCCTGGATGCTTCAGCTTGGTCCACAGCAGGCTTCTTCTTGGCAGCCATCTTGGGGTCAATGCCAGGATGCCCAAGTGCCTTGCGCTTCTTAGCTTTGTTGTAGGCTTGAACACACTTGGCAGCCAAGAGCTTCATGCGCTCTCGAGAACCTTTGGCTTCATCACGTTTCTTGTGAAACGCCTCCTTGAGCTCATGCATCATTGTCTTGAAGTTTTGGACATCTGTCACACTGAGCTTGTCCATATGCTTCTTGAACTGAGCCTTCTCATAGTCAATTTTGTGCTTCAGTTCAACGATTTTCTGAGCTAGAGCCAGCTCAGGAGCAATGGCACCATGGAAGGAGACGCTGAGGCCAATGGGGAGTTGCAGATCATCAAAACTGAGGTTTGGGCAATCAAACCATTCGTCAATGAACTTGTTCAGGATGTCCACATCGAAGAGGGGAAGATCATTGAAGATTTCCGCCTCTTGCTTGCTCTTTATTAGCAGCTCAAGAGCATCATTTGCAAGATCGTCATCACTCGACAGATCAATGGCATCGTTCTCATTTCTTAGAACAACAGCAGGGGTCAGTGCTTGACCAGTGGTGTGCATGGGCTTATTCTTCTTCTTCTCAGACTTGGAGATGCGTGAGAGATCTTCAGACTGCACACTTGGTGCAGGAGGAGCAGTGGCCAGAGGCTTCACTCGCGAAGCTCTTGGTGCAGTGGAAGGCTTCGAAGCCTTGGGTTTCTTCAGCTTCTTAGGCTTCGGTGGTGCAGGTGCTTCGTCAGAATCAGCGTCATCTGCAGAGTGATCCACGGCTGCCCCTTGAACCATGATGTGAGTGATGAGACCCTCTAGGTTGTAGAAGGGCCCAACAAGATTGGGTTCAGCTTCGCGTGTGCCATCAGCACGGGGAGCAGAGGGACCTGGGTTGAAGTCTAATCCCCGCGACTTCTTGTTCTCTTTGGCCGAGTTCTTGCCAAACTAAAAGTTGCGCATGAACAGATTGTCGTCACGACACCAGAGCAACGAAGATGGGTCGGCATCAGCAGGCTGTGGTCCACGGACCATGCAAGGGTAGAAACCTTGATCAATGGCTTCAGCTCTGGACCTGGGTGGAAGATTTTTGTACAAGATGTCTCCCCAGGGTCGCTTGATGGCATTCTTTTCAGCATGTTCCTGGGTCACGAACCTGTACTTGAACCATTGCTCTGCCCAATATCTTCGAATCCATTGGATTCGTGTTTTGCGCTGATTGTAATCCTCCTCTGGATCTGTCTTGTATAGCTCATAGAGGTCAGGTGGCAAATCTCTTGATGTTCCCCCACGGCGCTGTCTACCTCACTTCCTAGCTGACTTATCTGTTGCCATGAAGTTCAGACTGAATGGCTTCAAAACTGTCAAAGGCTTCCGTCTGCTGGTCAGACAGGAACTGGCTTCGGGAGAGTTGATATGATGCTATAAGAATTCTGGAAATGAATGCAGACTATGAGAACCAAAGAATTCTCCCACGGACATGTACCTGTGACAGCATTAGAGATGCGAGGGAAGGGGAAGAGGTCATATGCATTCTCAGAAGATTTTCAAGATAAATCAGTTTAGAAGACATTGACCTCATAGCGCGAAGACATTCACTTATATGTTGAGAGTTGGTTCTAGATTTGTATGAATCCAAGAATAGGTACAAGTGAGGAATCTAACTACGTGTGAAGCATAAGTGAATATACTAGGCATCATATGAGATGCAGAACAGGATAGATCCAAATTTGTGGAGGCAGAAACCACTTTTGGTAGGAAGGATGAATCTATCAGATCAAAAAAGACAGTAAAAGAGGGTTTTAATTTACCACACGATGAACTGCTAGACGGAGTAGAAGATGAGGCCGAGCAGTTCGATCTTCCGTGCCCTAACTTAGCGACGAAGGACACCTACGGCGGTGGCGGAGAAGACGATGTCTGCGGCCGGCGTGAAGACGTCATCGGTGAGGTCGCGGTAGCTAAGCGCTTCGTCGCCGGCGTCGTCGAGAGCTAGCGGTGGCGCTAGGGTTTGTCGAGGTGGAGAGGTGGAAGAAGTGTTTTGACCGCGATGTGATGTGCATTTATAGGGAGAGGGACGACACAGCGCAATTACGCAGGTGCCCCTGGCGGTTCACATCTGAGGGACACGTGGCGAACATGCAACACATTGGATGTTGTTCCATGTTCCCACGCACGCCTGGACTGTCGGGTGGTCGTTCCGGCTTCTCCGGGTTTCAGGCAATAAGGATTGAGCATTTAAAACAAATTTAATGTTTGTCTCTGCATCTTCTGCTGACAAGGACGCAGAGAAGACATTCGACGGTTTCAATAGAATGCATCTGATTTGGATAGATAGAGTTTGAGGTAGAAATCATAGAGAGGTTAGGGTCCGATCACATTCACTTAGTCCAAAAGATTCAAACAAGAAGACATAGCTATAAGTGAATGCTGTAGAGGACAGAACACTAACATATGTATATATATCAGAACAAGACCAAATCAACATTGTGAAGATAAACATGAAGACAAACCAATGTTGAGGAAGAATCAAATGCGAAGACTTAGCAAATGTAACGCCAAGAGAAAAACATTCCAAACAAAAGTTTGGTGTTGGGGTTACCCACCGTATAGGAAGTATTAGACCCAGACACGGCGCACAATTATCGTGGCGCTCCGAAGTCAAATTCCGCATTAATGTATTCACACTCAGAGTGTAAGTCTTCATTGATTGAAGATATAAATTACTTCGTGTGTTGCACATCTAAGTCATCAACATGCATAAGTGTTAGGATGCGTGCCTGATCATAGGACATTCGAGGATTCCAAGATATTTAGCTCACACCGCAACTTGCAAAACCTTTTCTCATCCAAGGGCTTTGTGAAGATATCTGCCAATTGCTCTTCAGTGTTGACGTGTATGATATCAATATCTTCCTTCATGACATGATCTCTGAGAAAGTGATGACAAATTTCAATGTGCTTTGTCTTCGAGTGCTGAACTGGATTGTTGGCAATCTTGATGGCGCTTTCATTGTCGCAGTAGAGTGGTACTTGTTTCAGATGGATGCCATAGTCCTTGAGTGTTTGCTTCATCCATAGAAGCTGAGCGCAGCAAGATCTAGCAGCAATGTATTCAGATTCAGCAGTGGAGAGTCATACACAGTTCTTCTTCTTTGAAGACCAACAGACAAGTGATCGTCCCAGAAAGTGACATGTGCCTGATGTAGACTTGCGATCCACCTTGTCACCGGCATAATCAGCATCCGAGAATCCAACTAGATCAAACTCTAAGCCCTTTGGATACCATAATCCTAATGTTGGGGTGTAAGCCAAATATCGAAGAATTCGCTTCACAGCTAAGTGATGCGATTCCTTTGGTGTCGCTTGGAATCGAGCACACATGCAAACACTAAGCATGATATCTGGCCTAGATGCACATAAATAAAGTAAAGAAGCAATCATGGAGCGGTATACCTTTTGATCGAACTCTTTACCATTGGCGTCGGGACCCAGATGACTCTTGGTTGGCATTGGCGTCGTGTAACCTTTGCAGTCTTGCATTCCAAACTTCTTCAGGCAGCCTTTGAGGTATTTTTCTTGAGATATGAAGATTCCATTGCTTTGCTGACGAATTTGAAGACCAAGGAAGAACTTCAACTCACCCATCATGGACATCTGATATTGCTCTTGCATCATGTGTCGAAACTCATCACTGTATTTCTGGTTGGTGCAGCCGAAGATAATGTCATCCACATATATTTGGCATACAAACAGTTCATCATCATATGTCTTCATGAAGAGTGTATGATCTAGGGAACCAGGTTTGAAGCCTTTGCTCTTCAGGAAGTCTTTGAGTGTGTCATACCAAGCGTGAGGGGCTTGTTTGAGGCCATACAATGCCTTGTTAAGCTTGTACACCATATCAGGATGTTTTGGATCTTCAAAGCCAGGAGGTTGTGCAACATACACTTCTTCAATCTTGCTGTTGAAAAATGCACTCTTCACATCCATTTGACACAGAAGGATGTTGTGATGATTTGCATAGGCTAGCAATATGAAAATAGCTTCAAGCCTAGCCACAGGAGCAAATGTTTCATCTAAGTCAATCCCTTCAACTTGACTGTATCCTTGAGCAACGAAATGAGCCTTGTTTTTGACAACTTGACCATGCTCATCTTGCTTGTTGCGATAAATCCATTTTGTGCCTATTATGTTGTGCTTGCGAGGGTCAGGACGCTTGACAAGTTCCTATACATTGTTCAGTTTGAACTGTTGAAGCTCTTCTTGCATGGCTTGAATCCATTCAGGTTCCATGAAGGCTTCAACAACTTTCTTGGGTTCAGATATTGAGACAAATGCAAAGTGCCCACAGAAATTTGCTTGTTGTGTTGCTCTTGAACGAGTGAGTGGACCAGGCGCATTGATGCTATCAATTATCTTCTCAATCTGTACTTCATTTGCAACACGAGGATGAACTGGACGAAGATTTTGCTCTTGCTGATCATTGTCATCGTTAGGAGGATTATCTTCGGGATGAGTGTTGTCTTCAGGTTGATTAGGTGCAGGAAAGATAAGTTCCTCTTTAGGCTGAGCTTCATTTGGTATGATCTCTCCAGTTCCCATTAGCTTGATGGATTCACTAGGTGGAACTTCATCTAGCACATTTGGCAGGTTCTCTCTTTGCGAGCCCTTAGTCTCATCGAACCGCACATCCACAGTTTCAACCACTTTATAGTGAAAGAGGTTGAAGACTCTGTAGGAGTGCGAATCCTTTCCGTAACCAAGCATAAAACCTTCATGTGCTTTCGGTGCAAATTTTGAAGTGTGCTGTGGATCCTTGATCCAGCACCTAGCACCAAATACTCTGAAGTAACTGAAATTTGGCTTCTTACCAGTGAGGAGTTCATAGGATGTCTTCTTCAGAAGCTTGTGAAGATAAACACGGTTGATGACATGGCATGCAGTATACATAGCTTCAGGCCAGAACTTTCTTGGAGTCTTGTATTCATCAAGCATCGTCCGTGCCATCTCAATGAGTGTTCTGTTCATGCGCTCCACGATGCCATTCTGCTAAGGTGTGTACGGAGCTGAGAACTCGTGAGTGATGCCCAATGTATCCAGGTAAAGGTCGAGGCCGTGTTCTTGAACTCTGTGCCGTTGTCACTTCTAATATGATTGATCTTGACGCCATAATTGTTCATGGCACTGTTGGCGAAGCATCTGAAGACATCCGACACTTCAGTCTTGTAGAGAATTATGTGCACCCAAGTATATCTTGAAAAATCATCAACAATGACGAAGCCATAGAGACAAGTAGTAGTAGTGAGAGTAGAGTAGTGAGTAGGACCAAATAAGTCCATGTGGAGCAGCTCGAAGGGTTGAGATGTCGTCATGATTGTCTTCGAGGGATGCTTGGCCCTTGTCATCTTTCCAGCTTCGCAGGCACCGCACAGATGATCTTTTTTGAACTTGACACCCTCGATGCATATGACGTGCTTCTTCTTTGCGAGAGTGTGTAAGTTCCTCATGCCAGCATGCCCTAGCCTCCAATGCCAGAGCCGGCACTCTGAAGCTTTTGCTAGAAGACATACGGCAAGCTGTGGTCCTGCTGAGAAATCTACCATGTACAGATCATCTTTCCGATACCCTTCAAAGACTAGAGACTTGTCAGATTCCATTAGTACAAGGCAACGATATTTTCCAAATATCACAATCATGTTCAAGTAACAAAGCATTGAGACAGACATTAAGTTGAAACCAAGGGATTCAACAAGCCTCACTTTATCCATGTGCTGATCCTTTGAGATTGCAACTCTACCTAGACCCAATACCTTGGTTTTACCAGTGTCAGCAAATGTGATGTGACTCTTGTCAGATGGACGTAAGGTTGAGTCCATGAGAAGACTTCGATCACCAGTCATATGATTAGTGCATCCGCTGTCCATAATCCATTGTGAAGCATGAGGTGTCATACCCTACTGTATAGTTAGGGGGATAGGCTTCACCAAGAGTACTGTGAAGCATAAACATTTGACGCACAAGAGGATTATCAAAGCTCAGATCAAGATTAGGACAGATAGGATGATTGGCAAGCAATTCAGGAACAAAATACATAGTAAGACCATTTGGGCATTTGATCTTGCGCCCTACAAGATGTTTTAGGTCCCCAGCATTAGCAACAGACGCCTTTGATTTCCGGCTGGAGACCTTTCCCTGCAAAAGAAAGTTAACTCTTCTTAACCACCCACATCTTCAGGGGTGGCTTAGAAGCAATGAGTCTAAGTGCAGCATCTGAGAACTTCGGCTTTGGAGCCCTAGCAAATAGCCTTGCAGGAGATGAATGATACTCATATGAATAAGCAGAAAAGTTCTTAGTTTTATGAACATAGCAGTTTGATGAAACCCGCTCATATTCATAAGTTTGAGTATGACTTCCCTGCAAAACATTGGCGTTAGGGTGACTCAGGTGAGTCCTGTATCTGTATGCAGCCTTTGGACCATATGAAGCCTTTGGTCTGGGATTTGTCTTCTTCCCAGGCGGTGTCGTGATGACATTCACAGGAAGATTCTCAAGAGAACTTTTGGGGACCCAAATCTTCTTCATAGGTGGCCCATTCCTCAGTTAGTACCAATATACCTGGCAAACACTTCACCATTCTGATTCTTAAACAGTTTATAGTTTGCATCAAAGGATTCATCAATGATAATAGGGTTACCACAAGTGAAGCCAGATAAGGTGGATGGATCCTCTGAAGGTTCCTTTGCAGCAACCCATGTGGTTTTGGGGTACTGCTCAGGCTTCCAGTAAGAACCATCAACATTCATTTTCCTCTCGAACCCAACACCCTCTTTCCTAGGGTTTCGGTTCAGAATCTGCTTTTTGAGGACATCGCACAGTGTCTGATGCCCTTTGAGACTTTTATACATCCCTGTTTCAAGCAATGTCTTCAACCTAGCATTTTCATCAGCAATAGTAGTGGCATCCTCAACAGAGGGGTTAGTTATGTCGGAGTAAATGGCCACGGGTAGCCTAACCGACTACCCCTGGCTCTTCAAAAAAAATTATCAGGCCACTCGAGCCTTCAAGCATTCAAAGCGTTGGGCCGCCTTCCCTCGGCCGGCTACCCCAGGAGCCGACTCTCAGAAGGCGACCCAGCCTCAGAAACCTCCCCCGAGATAACTACAAGACGGCCGACTCCAGGAAGCCGACCATGGAGAACGCCGACTCCCAAGAGCCGGCCATGAAGAGCGCCGACTCCAGGAAGCCGGCCAAGACTACGCCCACATAACGGTGACAAGACAGGACGTGGCTACAGTGCGGCCCACTACCCCCGAGTCCCGAGGCAGGCATGGCCGCAGGACGCCGTACGGGTCAGCCATCTCCCGTCCGGCTCGGCACTGTAGCCATGCAGGCCTCAACGTCACCCATGACAGACGCCAGCATGGCCCGCGGGCGGCGGGCCCCTTTAGCCAGAGAGAGGCACGAAGGCGGCCCGACCTCCCCCAGTCGGCCAGGGGCGTAGCCGGCCCCCAGAAGCCGGCTACCCCCCCTCCATCGAAACATGTGCCACATTAAGGAGACAAGACGAGGTAAGGCTACAGTGAGAGCCCTCGAGGCGGCACACTGTAGCCACGCTTACCTCGACAAAGCCCTCATCACCAGGGGCGAGGCTACAGTAAACAGCCGCCGATAAGACCCCAGGCGGTGGGGCCGGCCTGTCGACCAATAGGCCGGCAGCTGGCAGGACCCACCAGTCCAAGGGCCGGCGGAGAAGCCGGCGAGCGCAGACACTGACGACTGGGACCCGCGCCCAGCCGGATTACAATTGTACCCCCGGGGGGTAGGCCTATATAAAACCCCTCGGGGCACCCATGCAAAGGGTTGGCTTCTTAGAGTTACACACACACCATATAGAGAGGGAAGCGAGAGCTAGACTTGCTCTTCTTGTCCCTTGAACCCGACAGCTCAAGGAGCACTTGTAGTTACTCTTTCTGATCTAGTGATCATGCGGAGACCCCGCAGAGCAGGACTAGGGGTGTTATCTCCATGGAGAGCCCCGAACCTGGGTAAGATTCGCCGGCGAGCATGTCTTCGCATCATCCCGTTTCCAGGCATCGGCGACGTCTTACTGGCTCCCACAATGATAAGCCACCCGTTGGAATATGTCGCACCTACCACCCGACATTTGGCGCCCACCGTGGGGCCAGGTGCACCGTCGTCCGGAGACCTATTCTGGACGGGAACCCTTTTCCTCCCCCGCGAGCGCAGCCAGCCTGCTGCGCCCGATGGCGTTTGCCCCGACGCGCTGCAAGGCGTCGACAACGCCTGCGCGACGAGCCGCCTCGCTGATCTGCTCGGCGAGGCTCGCATCTCCGACGAGCCCGCGTCCGACGCAGGCACGGACTACCCCGAGAGCCGCCTCGTCAGCCTCCTCGACCAACTTCACGTCTCCAGCGAGCCTGCTGCAGACTTGGAGTCGGTCGGCTCCATCGACCCGATGCTTGTCGATTCCGACACGGCATCGCTCGACGCCTACCCCTCCGACGTGGTGGTCTTCGACGACCCTCTCCCCGAGCTGACAGCGGCATCAGCGCCATCACCGAAGTGTTGGTCATCAGCCACGTCGCCAACTCGGGCGAGAACGCCCACGATGCCCTGCAAGGGGCGATGCACGACTTGTCCGTCCCCATCCCGGCCGACGCCGACGCCGAGACCTTGGAGGCACGCCGCCTCGCACTCATCGCGGAAGGCCAGAAGATAGCCTCCATGAGACGCCTCACCGAGGCTCACCAGCGCGAAGTCAACCGCTCCGCCTTCGGTACACCGCCACGTAGCGGGCCGAGCCAAGCCGGCTTCGTCCAGAAGCGCGGCGCGGCTATCGCCAGCATGCTGGGGGCAGATCGCCCCGTCCACGCCACCCCGCTCGAGAATCTATGAGCCGCTCAGGCGGCCGCTGAAGAGCTGAACGGGCTGGGAGCCGATGAGCTCCCCTACATGACAAGGCGGATCTAGCAGCTGATCGACGCGGCCGCAGAATGGCACGAAGCCGGCGCCCGCGCTGATAGTCATCCCCCGCGCCGGGAGCACGCCGCGACGTCCCGGTCGCCGACTGCGAGCGGCGCCTGCAAGAAGAAAGACAAGGAGCCGGCTGCTAGCCGCAGCCGGACTCGTATCACTATCGAGCGCGACGCGGAAGGCCGCCCTCGAGCGGTGGAGCGCCAAGGAAATCCGCCTCCTCCCCTGCCTCGAGGGGAGAGACATCCCACCCCGCCGCCTGTCACGCATCCTACTCTTGGTGGACGACTAGGCCGCCGCGAAGGAGTCGGCGAGAACGACGCCCGCCACCGGATCGACCGCCTAGCTCGATCCCTGGCGCTAGAAGAAGAAGACGATGTCGACCCGCCATGCTTTGGCCCCCGCATCCGCGACGACCCCTTCCCCAAAGGGTTCTCGCTCCCCAGAGACACGCCCAAGTACAACGGCTCTGTGAAGCTGGAAGATTGGCTCATCGACTATTCTACTGCGGTCAGCATAGCCAACGGCAACAGACGCGTCGCCGTGAAATACGTCCCCCTCATGCTGCAAGGCACGGCGCGCACCTGGCTCAACAGCCTCAAGCCATACAGCGTCAACAGCTGGTTGGACTTCACGGAAGTCTTCGTCCGCAACTTCACCAGCACGTACAAGCGGCCTCCCAAGCCTCGCCAGCTCTCCCTATGCGTCCAAGGGCCCAACGAGTCGACTCGCGACTACCTCACGCGGTGGGCCGAGCTCCGCAACTCCTGCGAGGGGGTGCACGTGGTTCAAGCCATCGAGTACTTCACCGCCGGGTGCCGAGAGGGCACCGTCCTCAAGCACCGGCTCCTCTGCGACGAGCCGGCTACCGTCGATGAACTGCTGATCATCGCAGATAAGTACGCCACGGCCGACTCCTCGATGAAGAACGAGCTCCGAGTGGACGCCTCTGGGAAGGTGCTTGCTCCGGCTCCCAAGACGCCGGCTAGCGAGTTCAATCGGCGCCCCTACCAGAACGACCACAAGCGCAAGGCCCCTATGCCGCCTTCCACCAGTTGGCAGGTGGCCACCGTTGAAGATGAGCAACCCGAAGAACGGCCCACTCCCAAGAAGAAGGGTGGCAGGCCGGCTTGGCAGCCGGCTTTCTCCTACGAGCAGACTCTCGACGCCCCCTGCAAGTTCCACAGCGGCACGAAGCCGTCCAACCACACGACCCGAAAGTGCCACTGGCTCACGCGAATCTCCAAGGGCGAGGGGCTGGAGGCGGCGGCGGCCCGGCCAGCAGTCGGAGCCATTCAAGATGAGTTCCCTGATGAGCACGCCGCCTACGTCGTCTTCACAAGCCAAGTTGAAGACAAGCGTAGTCGGCGCCGTCAGCATCAAGAGGTCAAGCAGTCGCCTCTAGCGCTCCCGAGTTCATGCACTGGTCCGAGAAGCCCATCAACTGGAGCCAGGCCGACCACCCAGAGGTGATGCCATCCCCTGGCTCCTATGCACTAGTCTTGGATGTCACCCTCGCGACTGAGAGGCGAGCTGCCCGATTCTCCCGCGTCCTGATTGATGGCCGAAGCAGTATCAATATACTGTACCGCGATACCATGGAGATGCTGAACATCAAGGCGAAGCAGCTCATGCCAAGCCGGACCGTGTTCCATGGCATCGTGCCCGGCTTGTCTTGTTCCCCGATCGGCAAGATCAAGATGGATGTTCTCTTCGGAGACAAGGATCATTTTCGCCGAGAAGCGATCTGGTTTGAGGTGGTGGATCTGGAGAGCCCCTACCATGCTTTGCTTGGCCGACCTGCTCTGGCCAAGTTCATGGCTGTGCCCCACTACGCCTACCTAAAGATGAAGATGCCGAGCTCGAAGGGGATCATCACCGTAGCCGGCGACTACAAGAAGTCCATCGAGTGCGCCATGGCCAGCAGTCGGCTGGCCGAGTCCCTCGTAGTGGCAGAAGAGAAGAAGATGCTGGAACGGGTTGTGGCCATGGCTGGCAAGCAGCCGGCTTTGTCCCCCAACCCCAAAGATTGTGATGCGCAAGGCTCCTTCCAGCCGGCCAAGGAGACGAAGAAGATACCCCTGGACCCGGAGAACCCGAAAAGGTTTGCTGTCATTGGGGCAAACCTGGACAGTAAATAGGAAGGCGAGCTCGTCGACTTCCTCCGTGAGAATCGAGACATCTTCGCATGGTCCCCAAAGGACATGCCGGGTGTCCCGAAGGATTTCGCCGAGCACAAATTGCACATCCGAGCCGACGCGAAGCCGGTCAAGCAGCCCCTCCGCCGACTGTCAGAAGACAAGCGAAGAATCGTAGGAGAAGAGATAGCCAGGCTCCTCGCCGCTGGCTTTATTATGGAAGTATTTTTTCCAGAGTGGCTGGCCAACCCAATCTTGGTTTTGAAAAAGAATAACAAGTGGCCTATGTGCATAGACTACACCATCCTCAACAAGGCCTGCCCCAAGGATCCGTTTGCTTTGCCACGGATTGACCAAGTGATAGACTCCACAGCCGGATGCGAGCTGTTGAGTTTTTTGGATGCCTACTCAGGGTACCATCAAATCAAGTTGGACCCAGCAGACCGACGAAGACTGCCTTCATCACACCATTCGGAGCTTTCTGTTACCTGACTATGACATTCGGCCTAAGGAATGCCGATGCCACTTTTCAGCGTTGCATGCAGAAATACCTCCTCAAGCAACTCGGCATAAATGCCCACGTCTACGTAGACGACATTGTGGTGAAGACAGAGAAGCGCGGCACCCTGCTGGAAGACCTCAAAGAAACATTCGCCAACTTGCGCCGATTCCAAATCAAGCTCAACCCCGAGAAATGCGTGTTTGGAGTACCAGCCGGCCAGCTGTTAGGCTTTCTGGTCTCCGAACGCGGCTTCGAGTGCAACCCTGTGAAGATCAAGGCCATCGAGAGGATGGAGATTCCCACCAAATTGCGAGATGTGCAGAAGTTCACCGGGTGCCTCGCCTCCCTAAACCGCTTTATCAGCCGGCTAGGGGAGAAGGCTCTCCCCCTGTACCGACTCATGAAGAAGTCCACTCACTTCGAGTGGAATGACCAAGCCGACCAAGCCTTCCATGAGCTGAAGAAGATGCTGACCACTCCACCTGTCCTGGCGGCGCCAACTGAGAAGGAGCCCATGCTCCTCTACATTGCCGCGACTAGCCGAGTGGTCAGTACAGTTGTCGTGGTCCAGCGCCCGGAAGAAGGCCGAGCCCAGCTAGTTCAAAGGCCGGTGTATTATCTAAGCGAAGTACTATCCAGCTCAAAGCAAAACTACCCGCACTACCAGAAGATGTGCTATGGGGTGTACTTCGCCGCCAAGAAGCTGAAGCCCTACTTCCAAGAGCATCCCATCACGGTCGTGTGCACCGCCCCGCTTGCTGAGATCATAGGCAGCCGGGATGCATCCAGCCGGGTGGCTAAATGGGCCATTGCATTGGCACCATACACGATCTTCTACCAACCCCGCACCACCATCAAGTCCCAAGCTTTGGCCGACTTCCTCGTCGACTGGGACGAGACCCAGTACCTACCGCCGGCTCCTGACTCTACCCATTGGCGGATGCACTTCGACGGGTCCAAGATGCGCACCAGCTAGGGAGCCGGCATCGTCCTCACCTCTCCCAAAGGCGACAAGCTCAGATACACGCTGCAAATCCACTTCGCCGCCTCCAACAACGTGGCCGAGTACGAGGCGCTCATACATGGGCTCCGGCTAGCCAAAGAACTCGGCATACGCCGGATCCTGTGTTACGGCGACTCAGACTTGGTGGTCCAGCAGTCGTCTGGCGACTGGGACGCCAAGGATGCAAACATGGCGAGCTATCGATTCCTCGTCCAGCAGATCAGCGGGTACTTCAAAGGGTGCGAGTTCCTTCACGTGCCAAGGGCCGACAACGACCAAGCAGATGCCCTGGCACGGATCGGCTCCACCCGACAGGCTATACCGACCGGCGTCTCCCTCTAGAGTCGTGCTCTATCTTTGTACCGCCTGTGCCAGATACAGCCGGATCCGACTGGAGGAACCCCGCAGGTGGCACGGGGACTTCGACAACTGGCCCGCCGACTGCCGTAGTCGCACCCGGCCCGGGGACTTCAGAACCCGGCCCGGGGACTGCAGTAGTCGGCCCGGGGACTGCAGTAGTCGGCCCGGGGACTGCAGCAACACAACAAGCGGTGGCCGACTCCAATTCCACGCCACCCGACCCACCCACCCGAGTCATGGTGGCCGCACTAACAGAAGAAGAAGTCACAACTCCATCATGGGCCCAGCCCATCCTCAAATTCCTAGTCAACAGAGAGCTGCCGGCTGATGAGATCTCAGCAAGACTAGTGCAACGACGAGCCGGAGCATATGCAATAATCAACAGAGATCTTGTCAAGCGCAGCGTCACTGGAGTCTTCCAGCGTTGTGTCGAGCCAGAAAAAGGAGTGGCAATCCTCAAGGATATCCATCAAGGCGAATGCGGCCACCACGCAGCCTCAAGATCACTTGTGGCCAAAGCTTTGCGCCACGGCTTCTTTTGGCCGACTGCTTTGGAAGATGCCAAAGAGATAGTCAAGAGCTACAGAGGATGCCAAGTTTTCAGTTCCAAGCAACACCTGCCGGCGTCCGCACTCAAGACCATTCCCCTCACCTGGCCCTTTGCCGTCTGGGGTCTGGACATGGTGGGCCCTTTCAAGACAGCCCGCGGCGGCTTGACATATCTGCTTGTCGTCGTGGACAAGTTCACCAAGTGGATCGAAGCGAAGCCGATCAAGAAGCTGAATGGGCCGACTGCCATGACGTTCATCACCGACATCACTACTCGGTACGACGTACCGCGCAGCATCATCACCGACAACGGCACAAACTTTGCCAAAGGAGCACTGGCACGTTTCTGCGCGACGCAGGGTATCCGACTGGACTTAGCGTCCGTTCCCCACCCGCAGTCAAACGGCCAGGTCGAGCGAGCAAATGGACTCATCCTCTCCGGCATCAAGCCCCGACTGGTCGTACCACTGGAGCGATCGGCCGGCTGCTGGCTCGATGAGCTGCCGGCTGTCCTCTAGAGTCTGTGTACTACCCCTAACAAGTCAACCGGCTTCACTCCATTCTTCCTTGTATATGGTGCCGAGGCTGTCATCCCAACCGACACCGAGTTCGGCTCGCCTCAGATCACCATGTACACGGAGGCGGAGGCCAAGGAAGCAAGAGAAGACGGTGTCGACCTACTGGAAGAAGGCCGGCTGTTGGCACTCAGCCGGTCCGCCATCTACCAGCAGGGGTTGCGCCGTTACCACAACCGCAAGGTCAAGCCAAGATCTTTCCAGGAGGGCGACCTTGTGGTTCGGCTAATCCAGTGAACAGCTGGCCAGCACAAGCTCTCGGCCCCCTGGGAAGGCCCCTTCGTCATCAGCAAGGCACTAGGCAACGACTCCTACTACTTGATCGACGCGCAAAAACCAAGAGCACGCAAGAGGGATGACTCCGGCAAGGAGTCGGAGCGACCATGGAACGCGAACCTCCTGAAAAGATTTTACAGTTGAAAGCAGTATGTATAATGCTACCCTTTTGTATTAAGTACGAAACAACAGGCCCCCCGAGGAGCACTCGGGGACTGCCTTCTTTTATCTATGAGCGACGAGTGTCATATCCATGATGTATTATTACATTTGATTTCCTGTCTGGCACCGGGTTCGACTAGTCGGCCCGGGGACTGGCCGCCTTAAGCTATATTAAAGTTCTACCTGAAGTCAGACAAGTAGTGTGCCGGCTCCCGAGTCCTCTCTTGTTGAAAGTCGCAGCTCGAAGAACCGACTGTCCGACTAGCAAGAGCCAAGGTAGAAAGGATGCCCACACGAAAAACGGTTAAGGACTAATGAACTTGTATAAGGAAAAGACGGCCTCCGACCACGCTTGCCGGTTGTCAGAGCAGGCGGCTGGCTGGCTTCCCAAACACTTCGCTATAATCCAAAAAAGCTAGAGTACTTGCCCTCCCAATTGGCCAAGCACTTCTCCAGCCACAGATTGCAGAGCAACTGCCTGACTGGGAAGGCGGCAACCAAGGGAGGGCGGCAAAGGAAACATCAGAAGGATGAAAAGCAAAGAACAAGGAAAAGCCAAACACTTGCATAAGTCATATATACATATAAAGCCCCCAACAGGCCGGCAATCGACATAGTTCGAATACACCCCCAGTGGGTGGAATTGTGTAAACTTAACAGAACATTGTTCCAAAAGTGACAAGACAGGAAAATAAAACATAGCAGACTAGACTAAAGGTGCGACGTGGGAGCCGGGTTGGTCGGTGGAGACGGCGTCGCCGGCTGAAGGAGTGGCCGGCTGGCGGGTCTCGGCTTGATCACCACCGGTGGCAGGCGACGCACCCGCGCGTGACGTGTTGCTGGAGGCACGGTCAAGCTGAGGCTGGCCGGCCGCCCCACCATCCGGCCCGGCGTCTTCACCCTCCTCCTCCTCTTCTTCGCCCTTGTCGCTGGAGTCAATCTCCTCCGCCGAGTCTTCGCCGTCTGCCGGGTTCAGCCCGAACCATTCCTCTGGCTGGGCAACACCGTTGTCATCTACCTCAGGGGCGAAGGCGCTGGTGTCGGTGTAGTCGGCGATCGCCGAAGCCCGTCGGATGATAGCCGGCCACGCCGGCTCCAGCTCCGTGTCGGCCTGCTGCCGCCAGGTAGCCAGCTGGTCCAGACTCAGGCCGGGATACCAGGCCTTGACGAACTCCAGCGCCCGCCTGGCGCTGGACCGAGCCGCCGAAGCCTTCCAGGCTTCGAAGCGGCCGACCGCCACCTCCAGCCAGTCGGCAGTCCGACTGTGGGTGCGGGGAACCACTTCGCCAGGCCAGAGGGCGGCCAACATCTGTGCCCCGGTATGTTGAAGCCGGCGGAGCAGTCGATGAGCCGGCTGGAGGCGGGCCTGGATCGCCAAGAGCTGCTCCTCCAGCGACCGACTAGCGTTCGGTGCAATCTCGGCGCCAGCCTGCCTCCGCGCCTCACAGCGGGCCTCAATGATCTGGTTGGCGGTGGTGGAGTAGCCAGGGAAGTACTCTGCGCAAGAAAGAAAGAGAAAGAAGAGAAAACACCAAGTCAGAAAACGAGCCAAAAGCGGCAGGCAGCAAGAAAGGACGAAGAAGAAGGTGGCTTACCGTCAACCAAATCTTCGATCTGGCCATAGCCTTTGATCAGCGTCTGCCTTGCTTCGGCCCAGCCAGCCGCCTCTGTCTCATACTCGGCCTGGAGGGCGGCTTCGCTGTCCTGCACCGCCTTCAGAGCCGCCTTGTGGCTCTCCTCCTGGTCGGCCAACCTCTTGGCCAGGCGGTCATGTTCCTGCACCAAGGCGGCAAACTCGACCTCCTTGGCACGAAGGGCGTCCTGAGACCCTCCCAGCTGCGCCCTTAGACTGGCGTTCGCCGCTGCAGGGACGGCAGAGAAAGAAGAAGCAATAAGAAGAAGTCGTCAAGGAAGATCCGACCCGACTGCTCAGCAGTCGGCCCGAATCTCGGGGACTACACCCAGTGGGTGCGCTGACGCGCCCCCACGTGAGATAAAGGATGAAGCACTTACCCCGGCTCTCAGTTAGGTCGGCGGTCTTCTGGGTCAGCTCCCTAGCCTGGGAGTTGAAGGCAGCCGCGCGAAGATTGTGGTAGTCCTGCAAGACAGGCAGAAGAGCGAAGAAAGAGCAAGAATAGCAAAACTAGATCCGCTAAGAAGTTCCAAGCCGCCTGCTCAGCAGCCCACTCGGAACTCGGGGACTACACCTAGTGGGTGCGCTGACGCGCCCCCACGAAAGAAACCAAGCTCAAAAAACCAAGATAAGAAGACTAACCCGGATGGCCGCCCGCGTCGCAAGAAACTCGTCATTGTATTTCCTCAGCGCCGTAGCCTGGGCTTGGAGCCGGGTCCGGACGTCCTGCGCGGCCACATTCATCACGGCCGTCCCTCCGCCCGGCGTCCACCCCGAGGTGGCGCTGGCCGCCTCCATATCTTGGGCCGACAAGCTGGAGCCCGCGGCCGGCTGCGGCTCCGACGCAGCCTTCTGCGGCTCTGATGTGGCCTTCCCCGCGCGCTGGCGCGGCGGCGTCCGGACCGCCAGATCAGTCCTCGCGGCCGGCTCACCCCCGGCCGACTGCGTAGGCGGCAGATCAGGCCGGCCGCCTTGAGCCGCCCCAGTCGGCGGGGCCGGTGCCGCCACCCTCTCCAGGATGACGATGCCGTCTTCCCTCTCCAGCCCCGGCTGGTCACCGCCGGCTTCTCCTGGCGGGGGCTCCGGGGCCCCAGGAGCCGCAACGCGCAGTGGGGTGACCAGCAAGGCCCCCTCCGCCATCGCCGCAGCCGCAGCCTCCGCTTGGGCCTTGGCTGCAGCGTCAGCGCGCGCCTTCGCCGCCTCCTCCTCCTGCGCCGCCTTGGCGGCGGCCGCCCTCAATGCCTCCGCCTTCCGCGCCTCCCGCTCCTCCCGCGCCTCCCGCGCGTTCCGCTCCGTCGCCGCCTGAAGATCGGCACGGGGGTCCATGCGGCAAGTAGTGCTCCCAGATCCTCCCGGCGACCCAACGACGGAGCCGGCAGCAGCCCGCTCGAGCGACAATGGAGCCCTGGTTTTTTGGAGAAAAGACAAGGACTCAGGAGCTACCAGAGAAAAGAAAAAAGAATACACGAAGGAGTGTATACTTACGCCGACACCGTCTGCGGCTGCTTCACCGCCTTGCGGAAGCGGGCCGCCTTCATGGCCGCCTCCTCCCGCCTGGTCGCCGCTGCTCCGCCTCTGGGCTTCTTCGGCCGACTACCGAACAAGCCCGGCGCGGCACGACGCTTTTGCCCGCCGCCCCGAGCAGGCGGCGCAGCGGAGGAACCCGCGCCGTGGCCAGGCGCCGACTGGCGGCGTGGGACGACTTCAGCCTCGTCATCGTCCGGCCAGTCGCCGAAGCTGACTCCAAGCCTGGAGCCGCTTGCTTCGCCGCCGGCTTGGCCACCGCCCGCCTCGGTGTTGTCGTCCATGGCGGCCGCCCCCAAGTCGGGGTCCTCCATATCGTGCTCCGTCCGGTCGGGGACGAATTGGCGCTCCGCGTCCGACCCGCCTGCAGGCCAAAGAAGAGGGCTCTATCGAGACAAGTCGACTAGTCAGAGTCGGCCAAAAGGAACTCGGCGACAAAACTAAGAGAAAGAGAAAAGGAGAGCATACCGTGGGCGGCGGATGGGCTCGGCAATATGGCTCCTTGCCGAACTGCCACTCTGCGGAGAGCTTGGAGTTCGCAAGGTAGTTCACCATATAGGCCACCTCGTCGTGCGGCATGTCTTTGGTGCACATCCGGCTCGGATCGAGCTGGCCGCTCATCTGACAGATCAGATGAGGGCGGCTCTGGAGCGGGAGCACCCGGCGCGTGACGAAGGCGGCCAGCAGGTCGAGCCCCGACAAGCCCTCCGACTGGATCATCGCCCGCACTCGGGCGACAGCTGCGGTTCCAGCCGGCGTCAGCGTAACGGCCCGATAGGACCACTGGGGCCGCCTGCCTACCGGTGGGCCGGCTACGTAAGCCGGCAGATTGACGTAGTCGCCCTACGGGGCGACGTTCTTCACGTAGAAGTATGACTTCTGCCATAGCTTCACCGACTGGATCAGCGTGATGACGGGGAAGGGGTTGTCGGCAGCCACCCTCCGCATCGCGACGAAGGCACCAGTCTGAGCCGGCATGCCCTGCATGCGCGTGCCCAGCTTGGACTAGAAGAACTCCCCCCAGAGCTCGAGGGTGGGGAGGACGCCGAGGTAGCCTTCGCACAAGGTGACGAAGGCGGACAGCAGCACCACCGTGTTCGGGGTGAGGTGGTGCGGCTGGAGTTGGTAGAACTCGAGGAAGGAGCGGAAGAAGGCGCTCACGGGCAAGCCGATGCCGCGCAAGAAATGCGAGCGGAAGACTACCCGCTCGCCTTCCTCCGGCTCCGGCGTAATCACCTTCGTCGGCGCAAGACGGACCTCCACCTTGTCCGCGCCGGGCAGCCGCCGCGTCTTGCGGAGGAACTCGACGTGATCCTCATGGACGTTGGAGCCGTCCCAATCCCCGCGGAACTGCATCATGGCATAGGGCTGGCAAGAATGAGCGCGGCGGCGGAGGATCGAGTGGTGGCGCGGTGCGGCGGCGAGGCGCTGTCACAAGAAAGAGCAGAAGGAAGAAGATGGCGGAGAGGGGAGGGGCGTGCGAGCGCCTGCCGCTCTGCCCCCTCCCCCTACTTATAGCTTCGCACGGTGAAACCGGGGAGGCAGGGCGTGAGGTGAGACGTGGGATTAACTGCACCCACTCCCCCCATGCCTCGCGATTATTACGCCCTAAAGGCGTGCCGAAACCGCCGCAGGAAGACGTGCGGGCGGCTTCGGGCCGCAGAGAATCCGCGCCTGGGCCCGGGCGTAGGCGTGGCGGGCCCCCGACCTGCGGCGACGTCAAGTCGCGCGCGTGGGCTGGCAGGCTTTTTAGCCAAGGGATGCCACGTGGTTCGCAGGCGGCAAGTGGCCGGCCCGCGGCCCGGTGCGCGCGCTGGCAGGCTCCCGCCCCCCGACTCCAAAAAATTTCGCCGAGACGGCGAACCCAACCGAAGCCGGCTCCCATCTGCCGGCTCGTCAAGATAGGAAGCTGACCGAGCTTCTTGACTCCCACCCAACCTCGAAGCTCAATTAGCTTCGGGGACAACTGTCAGAGTAAATGGCCACGGGTAGCCTAACCGACTACCCCTGGCTCTTCAAAAAAATTATCAGGCCACTTGAGCCTTCAAGCATTCAAAGCGTTGGGCCGCCTTCCCTCGGCCGGCTACCCCAGGAGCCGACTCTCAGAAGGCGACCCAGCCTCCGAAACCTCCCCCGAGATAACTACGAGATGGCCGACTCCAGGAAGCCGGCCATGGAGAACGGCGACTCCCAAGAGCCGGCCATGAAGAGCGCCGACTCCAAGAAGCCGGCCAAGACTACGCCCACATAACGGTGACAAGACGGGACGTGGCTACAGTGCGGCCCACTACCCCCGAGTCCCGAGGCAGGCATGGCCGCAGGACGCCGTACGGGTCAGCCATCTCCCGTCCGGCTCGGCACTGTAGCCATGCAGGCCTCAACGTCACCCACGACAGACGCCAGCATGGCCCACGGGCGGCGGGCCCCTTTAGCCAGAGAGAGGCACGAAGGCGGCCCGGCCTCCCCCAGTCGTCCAGGGGCGTAGCCGGCCCCCAAAAGCCGGCTACCCCCCTCCATCGAAACATGTGCCACATTAAGGAGACAAGACGAGGTAAGGCTACAGTGAGAGCCCTCGAGGCGGCACACTGTAGCCACGCTTACCTCGACAAAGCCCTCTGTCGGGTGGTTGATGCGACATATGCCAAGGGATGGCTGATCATTGTGGGAGCCAATAAAACGTCGCCGGTGCTTGGAAACGGGATGAGGCATAGACATGCACGCCGGCGAATCTTACCCAGGTTCGGGGCTCTCCGAGGAGATAACACCCCTAGTCCTGCTCTGCGGGGTCTCCGCATGATCACTAGATCGATGAAAGGTAGCTACAATTGCTCCTAGAGCTGTTGAGATCAAGGGAGAAGAAGAACAAAGCTAGCTCTTGCTTCTCTCTATCTATGGTGTGTGTGCTATGCTTACGAGGCAACTCTATGCTCAGAGGCCAACTATGCTTAGGTGCGAACCCTTTGCATGGGTGCTCCGGGGGGTTTATATAGGCCTACCCCCCGGGGGTACAATGGTAATCCGACTGGGAACTGGTCCCAGCCGTCAGTGTCTACGCTCGCCGGCTTCTCCGCCGGCTGCTGGGTCCCGCCGGCCGCCGGCTACTTGGTCGACAGGCCGGCCCCACCACCTAGGGTCTTGTCGGCGGCTGCTTACTGTAGCCTCGCCTGTGATGACGAGGGCTTTGTCGAGGTAAGCGTGGCTACAGTGGGCCGCCTCGGGGGCTATCACTGTAGCCTTACCTCGTCTTGTCTCCTTAATGGGGCTCCCGCTACGAGGAAGGGAGTAGCCGGCTTCTGGAGGCCGGCTATACTCTCGGCCGACTGGGAAAGGCCGGGCCGCCTTTACGCCTCTCTCTGGATGAAGGGGCCCGCAGTCCTTGGGCCGTACAGGAGTTGGTCGTGGATGACGTCGAGGCTAGCATGGCTACAATGCCGAGCCTCACGGGAGACGGCCGTCCCGTACGGCCTCCTGTAGCCATGCCCGCCTCGGGCTTCGGGGGTAGTGGGCCGCACTGTGGCCACACCCCGTCGTGTCGCCGTTATGTGGGAACGGCTTTTGGTGGTTGTGGTCTCGGCCGGCTGCTAGGAGCCGGCGTCCTTCTTGACCGGCTTCTTGGAGTCGGCCACCCCGTAGTCGTCCTGGGGAGAGGTTGCTCGAGGCTGGGTCGCCTTTCGGGAGTCGGCTTCAGAGGTAGCCGGCCAGGGAAGGCGGCCTAGTGCTCGGAGTGCTTGAAGGCCCAAAGGCCTGATAATTTTTCTGAAGAACCAGGGGTAGTCGGTTGGGCTACCCGTGGCTATTTACTCCGACAGTAGTCCCCGAAGCTGATTGGGCTTCGAGGTGAAGTAGGGGTTGAGAAGCTCGATCAGCTTCTTATCTTGGCAAGCCGGCAGCTGGGTCCCGGCCTTGGTCAGGCGCGCTGCCTGAGTCGAAATCTTCTGAAGTCGGAGGGCGGGAACCCGCTGGCACGTGCACCGGGCTGCGGGCCGGCCACGGGCCGTCGGCGAACCACGTGGCCGGAAAGCCTGCCGGCCCACGCGCGTGACGGGACGTCGCCGCAGGGAGGGGGCCCGCCACGTCCGCGCCCCGGCCCACGCGCGGATCCTTTGTATCCCGAAACCGCCCGCATGTTCCGTGCGGCAGTTTCGGCTCGCATTTATGTGCAATATTCGCGAGACGTTGGGGGAGTGGGCGCAGTTAATCCCACGTCTCCCCCCCACGTCCGGCCTCTTCGGCCTCGTGAGGCTATAAGTAGGGGGAGGTGGAGGGCGGCAGGCCCTCGCACGCTCCTCCTACTTCCACCGTCTTCTTCCCTCGCTCGTTCTCGCGACAGCGCCTCGCAGCCACGCTCTTCCACCGCACGCTCCTCCGCCGCCATGCTAGCTCTCGCCATGCCTCCCCACGTAGAGTAGCTTGGCGGGGATTGGGACGGCTCCATCGTCCATGACGACCACGTCGACTTCCTCCGCGACACGCGGCGGCTACCCGGCGCGGACAAAGTGGAGGTCCGCCTCGCGCCGGCGAAGGAAATCTCGCCGAGGCCGCAGGAGGGCGAGCGGGTGGTCTTCCGCTCGCACTTCTTGCGTGGCTTCGGCCTGCCAGTGAGCGCCTTCTTCCGCTCCTGGCTCGAATTCTATCAGCTCCAGCCGCACCATCTCACCCCCAACACGGTGGTGCTGCTGTCTGCCTTCGTCACCCTGTGCGAGGGCTATCTCGGCGTTCTCCCCACCCTTGATCTCTGGGGGGAGCTCTTCCAGTCGAAGCTGGGCACGCGCAGCAAGGGCGTGCCGGCTCATACTGGCGCCTTCATCGCGTCGCGGAGATCGGGCGCCGACAACCCCTTCCCCGTCATCACGCTAATCCAATCGGTGAAGAAGTGGCAGAAGTCGTACTTCTACGTGCGGAACATCGCTCCACGGGGCGACTACATCAACCTGCCGGCTTACGTAGCCGGCCCACCGGCGGGTAGGCTGCCCTAGTGGTCCTTCCGGGCTATGACGCTGTCGCAGGCAAGAAACGCCGCCATCGCCCGACTGCGGGTGATGGTCCAGTCGGAGGGCCTGACAGGGCCCGACCTCCTGGCCGCGTTCGTCACGCGCCGGGTTCTTCCGCTCCAGAGCCGGCCTCATCTGATCTGTCAGATGAGCGGCCAGCTCGATCCGAGCCGAATGTGCACCAAGGAGATGCCGCGCCACGAGGTCGCCTACATGGTGAACTACCTCGCAAACTGCCAACTCTCTGAAGAGTGGCAATTCGGCAAGGAGCCATATAGCCGTGCCAATCCTCCGCCTACGGTATGCTCCCCTTGTCTCTTTTTCTCTCTCTCTCTCTCTCAGCCTTGTTGCTGAGTATCTCTTGGCCGACTCTGACTTAGTCGGCTTGTTCTTCGACAGAGCCCTCTGCTTCGGCCGGCCAGCGGGTCAGACGCGGAACGTCGCTTCGTCCCCGACCGGACCGAACACGACCTGGAGGACCCCGACCTGGGGGCGGTCCATATGGACGACGCTGTCGAGCCGGCCGGTGGCCAAGCCGGCGGCGAAGCAGGCGGCTCCGGGTTCACTCCTACCTTCGACGACTGGCCGGACGAGGATGAAGCCGAAGCCGTCCCGCGCCGCCAGCCGGCATCCGGACACGGCGCGGGCTCCACCGGCGCGCAGCCTACTCGGGGTGGAGGCCAGAAGCGTCGCGCCGCCCAGGGCTTGTTCGGCAGCCGAACGAAGAAGCCCAGGTGCGGGGCGGCAGCCACCAGGCGGGAAGAGGCGGCCGCGAAGGCAGCTCACTTCCGCAAAGTGGTGAAGCAGCCGCAGACCGTGTCGGCGTAAGTTCTCTTTCTCTATGTACTCTCTTTCTTTCTTTTCTTTGGTGGTTCTTGAACTCTCGTCTTTTTCTTCGACGATCAGAGCTCCGTTGTCTCTTGAGCGGGCGGCCGCCGGCTCCGTCGTCGAGTCGCCAAGGGGCTCTGGGAGCACCACCCGCCGTGTGGACCCCCGCGCCGACCTCCAGGAGGCAACAGAAAGGAACGCGCGGGAGGTGCTGGAGGAGCAGGAGGCACGGGAGGCGGAGGCACGGAAGGCAGCCGCCGCCCAGGCGGCTCGGGAGGAGGAGGCGGCGAAGGCACTCGCCGAGGCCGCAGCCAGGGCCCAGGCAGAGGCCGAGGCCGCGGCGGCGGCGGGGGAGGCTTTGATGGTCACCCCCCTGCGCGTCATGGCGCCTGGGGACGTGGAGCCCTCGCCAGGGGGAGCCAGCGGCTCCCAGCCGGGGCTGGGAGGAAGCGGCGACGACGTCATCATTTTGGAGAAGGGGCCGGAGCCGACCCAGCCAACTGGGGCGGCCCAAGGCGGCCGGCCTGATTCGCCGCCTGCATAGTCGGCGGAGGGCGAGCCGGCCGCGGGGGCTGACGTTGCGGTCCGGGTTCCGCCAAGCCGGCGTGCGGGGAAGGCCGCGTCGGAGCCGCAGAAGGCTGCATCGGAGCCATAGCCGGCCGTGGGCTCCAGCTCATCGGCCCGAGACGCGGAGGCGGCCAGCGCTACCTCGGGGTGGACGCCAGGCGGAGGGACAGCCGTAGTGAACGTGGCTGCACAAGACGTCCGGACCGGCTCCAAAGCCAAGCCGCGGCGCTGAGGCAGTTCACCGACGAATTCCTCGCAACGCGGGCAGCCATCCGGGTTAGTATTCCCGTCTTGTTTCTTCTTGAACTTGATTTCTTCCCTTCATCTTGATTTCTTCCGTGGGGGCGCGTCAGCGCACCCACTGGGTGTAGTCCCCGAGTTCCGAGTCGGCTGCTAAGCAGGCGGCTTGGAACTTCTTGGAGGATTTGCCTTTGCTGTTTTTGTTCTTACTTTGTTCTTCTGTCCATCTTGCAGGACTACCACAACCTTCGAGCAGCCGCCGTCAACTCCCAGGCTTGGGAGCTGACTCAGAAGACTGCCGACCTTACTGAGAGCCGAGGTACGTGGTTTGATCTTTATCTCATGTGGGGGCGCGTCAGCGCACCCACTGGGTGTAGTCCCCGAGATTCGGGCCGACTACTGAGCAGTCGGCTCGGATCTTCCTTGACGATTTCTTATTGTTCTTCTTCTTCTGCCGTCTCTGCAGCGGCCAACGCCAGTCTGAGGGCACAGCTGGGGGAGTCCCAGACTGCTCTTCGTGTCAAGGACGCCGAGCTCGCCGCCTTGGTGCAGGAGTGCGACCGCCTGGTCAAGAAGCTGGCCGACCAGAAGGAAGGCCACAAGGCGGCGCTGAAGGCTGCGCAGGATCGCGAAGCCACCCTCCAGGCCGAGTTCGAGACAGAGGCGGCCGGCTGGGCAGAGGCCAGGCAGACTCTGGTCTCCGGCTATGGCCAGATCGAGGATCTGATTGACAGTAAGCCGTCTACCTCTTCGTCCTTTCTTGCCATCTGCCACTTTGGCTTGTTTTCTGATTTTGGTGTTCTTCTCTTCCTTTCTTCTTCTTCTCTTCGCGCAGAGTATTTCCCTGGCTACTCAACTGCCGCTAACCAGGCCATCGAGGCCCGTCTCCAAGCGAAGAGGCAAGCCGGCTTTGAGATCTCGCCGACCGCCGGTCGCTCGCTGGAGGAACAGCTCCTGGCGATCCAGGCTCGCATCCAGCCGGCTCACCGGCTGCTCCGCCGGCTTCAGCGTGCCGGGTCACAGGTCTTGGCCGCCCTCTGGCCCGGCCAGGTGGTCCTTCGCACCCCCCGTCGGACCGCCGGCTGGCTGGAGGTGGCCGTCGGCCGCTTCGAGGCTTGGAAGGCGTCGGCGGCTCGCTCCGGTGCCAGGCGGGCGCTGGAGTTCGTCAAGGCCTGGTATCCCGGCCTGAACCTGGACCAGCTGGCTACCTGGCGGCAGCAAGCCGACACGGAACTGGAGCCGGCGCGGCCGGCCATCATTCGGCGGGCTTCGGCGATCGCCGACTACACCGACACCAACGTCTTCGCCCCCGACGTGGACGACAATGGAGTCGCCCAGCCGGAAGAGTGGTTCGGGCTGGACCCGGCGTACGGTGAGGACTCGGCGGAGGAGATCGACTCCAGCGACGAGGGCGAAGAGGAGGAGGAGGAGGGTGAAGACGCCGAGCCGGCTGGTGGAGTAGCCGGCCAGCCTCAGCCTGACCGCGCCTCTAGTACTACGTCGCGCGCGAGTGCGTCTCCTGCCGCAGGAGGTGGTCAAGCCGGGACTCGCTAGGCGGCCACTCCTTTAGCCGGCGAGGCCGCCTTCACCGACCAGCTCGGCCTTCATGCCGCGCCCTAGTCTTCTTTCTTTTGTTTTCCTGTCTTGTTACTTTTGAACAATGTTTGGTTAAGTCTGCACAATTCCACCCACTGGGTGTATTCGAACTTAAGTCTGGTGCCGGCCTGTTGGCGGCTTTATGTATATAACTTATGCATTCGGCTTTTCCTTGTACTTTTGCTTTTTGTCCTTCTGCTTTTTCCTTTGCTGCCCTCCCTTGGTTGCCGCCTCCCTAGACAAACAGTTGCTCTGCAATCTGTAGCCGGGGAGTGCCTGGCCGGTTGGGGAGGGGGAAGTACTTTAGCTCTGCTGGACTAAAGCTAAGTTTTTTAGGAAGCCGGCCAGCCGGCTGCTTTGACAGCCGGCAGGCATATTTGGAGGCCGTCTCTTTGCTATATAGGTTGGTTGTTCCTTAGCCATTTTTCATGTGGGCGTCCTTTCTGTCTTCTCTCTTGCTAGTCGGACAGTCAGTTCTTTGAGCTGCGACTTTCAACAAGAGAGGACTTGGGAGCCAGCGCACTACTTTTCTGACTTTAGGAAAAACTTTCGATATAGCTTAAGGCGGCCAGTCCCCGGGCCGACTAGTCGAACCCGGTGCCGGACAAAAATTCAAAATGTAATAATACATTCATGGATATGACACTCGTCATTCATAGATAAATAAAAAGGCAGTCCCCGAGTACTGTTCGGGGGGCCTGTTGGTTTGTACTTAATACAAAAGGGTATCGTGATACATACTGCTTTTCAGCTGTAAAATCGTCTTAGGAGGTTTGCGTTCCATGGTCGCTCCGACTCCTTGCCGGAGTCGTCTCTCTTGCGTGCTCTTGGTTTTTGCGCGTCGATCAAGTAGTAGGAGTCGTTGCCGAGTGCCTTGCTGGCGACGAAGGGGCCTTCCCAAGGGGCCGAGAGCTTGTGCTGGCCTGCTGTTCGCTGGATCAGCCGGAGCACAAGGTCGCCCTCTTGGAAGGATCTTGGCTTGACCTTGCGGTTGTAGTAGCGGCGCAGCCCTTGCTGGTAGATGGCGGACCGGCTGAGTGCCAACAGCCGGCCTTCTTCCAGTAGGTCCACGCCGTCTTCTCTTGCTTCTTTGGCTTCCTCCTCCGTGTACATGGTGATCCGAGGCGAGTCGAACTCGATGTCTGTTAGGATGACAGCCTCGGCACCATACACGAGGAAGAATGGGTGAAGCCGGTTGACTTGTTGGGTGTAGTGCGTAGACTCCAGAGGACAGCCGGCAGCTCTTCAAGCCAGCAGCCGGCCGATCGCTCCAGTGGTACAACCAGTCGGGGCTTGATGCCGGAGAGGATGAGTCCATTTGCTCGCTCGACCTGGCCATTTGACTGCGGGTGGGCAATGGACGCTAAGTCCAGTCGGATGCCCTGTGTCGCGCAGAAACGTGCCAGTGCTCCTTTGGCGAAGTTCGTGCCGTTGTCGGTGATGATGTTGTGCGGCACGCCGTACCGAGTAGTGATGTCGGTGATGAATGTCACGGCAGTCGGCCCGTTCAGCTTCTTAATCGGCTTGACTTCGATTCACTTTGTGAACTTATCCACAGCAACGAGTAGATGTGTCAGGCCGCCGCGGGCTGTCTTGAAGGGGCCCACCATGTCCAGTCCCCAGACGGCAAAAGGCCAAGTGAGGGGAATGGTCTTGAGGGCAGAAGCCGGCAGGTGTTGCTTGGAACTAAAAACTTGGCATCCTCTGCAGCTCTTGACTATTTCTTTAGCATCCTCCAAGGCAGTCGGCCAGAAGAAACCGTGGCGGAAAGCTTTGGCCACGAGGGATCTTGAGGCTGCGTGATGGCTGCATTCGCCTTGGTGGATGTCTTTGAGGATTGCCACTCCTTTTTCTGGCTCGACACAACGCTGGAAGACTCCAGTGACGCTGCGCTTCACAAGCTCTCTGTTGATTATTGTATATGTTGCGGCTCGTCGTTGCACTAGCCTTGCTGAGATCTCATCAGCCGGCAGCTCTCTGCTGACTAGGAACTTGAGGATGGGCTGGGCCCATGAGGGAGCTGTAACTTCTTCTTCTGTTAATGTGGCCACCATGACTCGGGCGGGTGGGTTGGGTGTTGCATTGGAGTCGGCCACCGCTTCTTGTGTCGTTGCAGTCCCCGGGCCGACTGCTGCAGTCCCCGAGCCGGGTTCTGAAGTCCCCGGGCCGGGTGCGACTACAACAGTCCCCGGGCCAGTCGTCGAAGTCCCCGTGCCGCCTGCGGGATTTCTCCAGTTGGATCCGGCTGTTTCTGGCGTAGGCGGCACGAAGATGGAATCCGACTCTGGAGACGGCTTGATGGACGGCTTGAGGCGGCGCTGGAGGGAGACTCCAGTCGGTATGGCTTGTCGGGTGGAGCCGATCCGTGCTAGGGCATCTGCTTGGTCGTTGTCGGCCCTTGGCACGTGAAGGAACTCGCACCCTTCGAAGTATCCGCTTATCTGCTGGACGAGGAAACGGTAGCTCGCCATGTTCGCGTCCTTGGCGTCCCAGTCGCCAGATGATTGCTGGACCACCAAGTCTGAGTTGCCGTAGCACAGGATCCGGCGTATGCCGAGTTCTTTGGCTAGCCGGAGCCCATGTACGAGCGCCTCATACTCGGCGACGTTGTTGGAGGCAGCGAAGTGGATCTGCAGCGTGTACTTGAGCTTGTCACCTTTGGGAGAGGTGAGGACGATGCCGGCTCCCAAGCCGGTGCGCATCTTGGACCCGTCAAAGTGCATCCGCCAATGGGTAGAGTCGGGAGCCGGCGGTAAGTACTGGGTCTCGGCCCAGTCGACGAGGAAGTCGGCCAATGCTTGCGACTTGATGGCGGTGCGGGGTTGATAGAAGATCGTGTAGGGCGCCAAGGCAATGGCCCATTTGGCCACCCGGCCGGATGCATCCCGGCTGCCTATGATCTCGGCGAGCGGGGCAGTGGACACGACCGTGATGGGGTGCTCTTGGAAGTAGGGCTTCAATTTCCTGGCAGCGAAGTACACCCCATAGCACATCTTCTGGTAGTGCGGGTAGTTTTGCTTTGAGCTGGACAGTACTTTGCTGAGATAGTAGACCGGCCTCTGGACTAGCTGGGCTCGGCCTTCCTCCGGGCGCTGGACCACAACAACAGTGCTGACGACTCGGCTTGTCGTGGCGATGTAGAGGAGCATGGGCTCCTTCTCAGTCGGCGCAGCCAGGACAGGCGGAGTGGTCAACATTTTCTTCAACTCATGGAAGGCTTGGTCGGCTTGATCATTCCACTCAAAGTGAGTGGACTTCTTCATGAGTCGGTACAGGGGGAGAGCCTTCTCTCCTAGTCGGCTGATAAAACGGTTCAGGGAGGCTAAGCAGCCAGTGAACTTCTGCACATCTCGCAGCTTGGTGGGAATCTCCATCCTCTCGATGGCCTTGATCTTGACAGGGTTGCACTCAATGCCGCGTTCGGAGACCAGGAAGCCTAGCAGCTGGCCGGCTGGTACTCCAAACACGCACTTCTCGGGGTTGAGCTTGATCTGGAATCGGTGCAAGTTGGCGAATGTTTCCTTCAGGTCTTCCAGCAAGGTACCGCGCTTCTCTGTCTTCACCACAATGTCGTCTACGTAGACATGGGCATTTCTGCCGAGTTGTTTCAAGAGACATTTCTGCATGCAACGCTGAAAAGTGGCACCGGCATTTCTCAAGCCGAATGTCATTGTCAGGTAGCAGAAAGCTCCAAAGGGTGTGATGAAGGCAGTCTTCAGGCGGTCAGCCGGGTCCAACTTGATCTGATGATACCCTGAGTATGCATCCAAAAAACTTAACAGCTCGCATCCGGCTGTGGAGTCTATCACTTGGTCAATCCGCGGCAGAGCAAACGGATCCTTTGGGCAGGCCTTGTTCAAACTCGTGTAGTCTATACACATACGCCACTTGTTATTCTTCTTCAGAACCAGAACTGGGTTGGCAAGCCACTCTGGAAAGAACACTTCCATGATGAAGCCGGCTGCAAGGAGCCGGGCTATCTCGTCTCCCACGATTCTTCGCTTCTCTTCTGACAATCGACGGAGGGGTTGCTTGACCGGCGTCGCGTCAGCTCGGACATGTAATTTGTGCTCGGCAAAATCCTTCGGGACACCCGGCATGTCCTTTGGGGACCATGCAAAGATGTCTCGATTCTCACGGAGGAAGTCGACGAGCTCGCCTTCCTAATTACTGTCCAAGTTCGCCCCAATCACAGCGAACCTCTCCGGGTTTTCCGGGTCCAGAGGTATCTTCTTTGTCTCTTTGGCAGGCTGGAAGGAGCCCTGCGCATCACAATCCTTGGGGTTGGGGGACAAGGCCGGCTGTTTGCCGGCCATGGCCACAACCCGTTCCAACATCTTCTTCTCTTCTGCCACCACGAGGGACTCGGCCAGCCGGCTACTGGCCATGGCACATTCGATGGACTTCTTGTAGTCGCCGGCTACCGTGATGATCCCCTTCGAGCTCGGCATCTTCATCTTCAGGTAGGCGTAGTGGGGCACAGCCATGAACTTGGCCAAAGCAGGTCGGCCAAGCAGTGCATGATAGGGGCTCTCCAAATCCACTACCTCGAACCATATCGCTTCCCGGCGAAAATGATCTTTGTCTCCGAAGAGGACATCCATTTTGATCTTGCCGATTGGAAAGCAAGATAGGCCGGGTACGATACCATGGAAGACGGTGCGGCTCGGCATGAGCTGCTTCGCTTTGATGTTCAGCTTCTCCATGGTATCACGGTACAGTATGTTGATACTGCTTCCGCCGTCTATCAGGACGGGGGAAAATCTGGCAGCTCGCCTCTCCGTCGCGAGGGTGACGTCCAAGACCATCGCATAGGAGCCAGGCGAAGGCATCACCTCTGGGTGGTCGGCCTGGCTCCAGCTGATTGGCTTTTCTGACCAGTGCATGAACTTGGCGGTGCTAGAGGCGACTGCATTTACTTCTTGGTGCTGCCGGTGTCGGCTGCTCTTGTCATCGGCTTGACTAGTGAAGATGATGTAGGCGGCGTGCTCTTCAGGGAATTCGTCTTGGATGGCGCCGACTGCCGGCCGAGCCGCCGGCTGCAGGGGGGCTGGAGGCGGCGGGCCGGGAGTCGGAGGTGGCAACATCCCTTCGCCCTTGGTGATGCGGGTGAGCCAGTGGCATTTCCGTGTTGTGTGGTTGGACGGCTTAGCGCCGCTGTGGAACTTGCAAGGGGCGTCGAGTGCTTGCTCGTAGGAGAAAGACGGCTGCCAGGGCGGCCGGCCACCCTTCTTCTTGGGAGCGGGCCGCTCTTCGGGCTGCTCGTCTTCAACTGTGGCCACCTGCCGACTGGAGGAAGTCGGCATGGGGCCCTTGCGCTTGTGGTCGTTCTGGTAAGGGCGCCGATTAGGGTCGCCTGCCGGCGTCTTGGGAGCCGGAGCAATTACTTTCCCCGAGGCGTCTACTCGCAGCTCGGTCTTCATCGAGGAGTCGGCGGTGGCGTATTTGTCGGCGGTGATCAGCAACTCATCAAAGGTAGCCGGCTCGTCGCAGAGGAGTCGGTGCTTGAGGAGGGTCTCGTGCACTCCCTCGCAGGAATTGCGGAGCTCGGCCCATCGCGTGAGGTACTCGCGGGTCGACTCGTTGGGCCCCTGGACGCAGAGGGAGAGCTGGCGAGGCTTGGGAAGCCGCTTGTAGGTGCTGGTGAAGTTGCGGATGAAGACTTCGGTGAAGTCCAGCCAACTGTTGATGCTGTAAGGCTTGAGGCTGTTGAGCCATGTGCGTGCCGTGCCTTGTAGCATGAGGGGGACATACTTCACGGCGACGCGCCGATTGCCGTTGGCTATGCTGACGGCCGTGGAGTAGTCGATGAGCCAATCTTCTGGCTTCACTGAGCCGTTATACTTGGGCGTGTCTCTGGGGAGCGAGAACCCTTTGGGGAAGGGCTCGTCGCGGATGCAGGGGCCAAAGCATGGCGGGCCGACATCGTCTTCTTCTTCTAACGCCAAGGATCGAGCAAGGCGGTCGATCCTGTGGAGGGCGTCACTCTCGCCGACTCCTTCTCGGCGGCCGAGTCGGTCGCCAAGAGTCGGATGTGTGATGGGCGGCGGAGTGAGGCGTCTCTCTCTTCGAGGCGGGGGAGGGGGCAGGTTTCCTTGATGCTCTACTGCTCGAGGGCGGCCCTCCGCGTCGCGCTCGATGGTGACGCGAGTCCGGCTGCGGCTGGCAGCCGGCTCCTTGTCTTTCTTCTGGCGCGCGCCGCTCGCAGTCGGTGAACGGGACGTCGCGGCGTGTTCCCGGCGCGGGGGATGACTATCAGCACGGGCGCCGGCTTCGTGCCGTTCTGCAGCCGCATCGATCAGCTGCTGGATCCGTCTCGTCATGTAGGGGAGCTCATCGGCTCCCAGCCCATTGAGCTCCTCTGCAGCCGCCTGAGCAGCTTGCAGATTCTCGAGCGGGGTGGCGTAGACGGGGCGATCTGCGCTCAGCATGCTGGCAATGGCCGCGCCGCGCTTCTGGACGAAGCCGGCTCGGCTCGGGACGCTAGGCGGCGGCGTACCGAAGGCGGCGCGGTCGACTTCGCGCTGGTGGGCATCGGTGAGGCGTCTCATCGAGGCTATCTTCTGGCCCTCCGTCCCCATCCCGGCCGACGCCGATGCCGAGACCCTGGAGGCACGCCGCCTTGCCCTCATCGCGGAGAGCCAGAAGATAGCCTCGATGAGACGCCTCACCGAGGCCCACCAGCGCGAAGTCGACCGCGCCGCCTTCGGTACGCCGCCGCCTAGCGGCCCGAGCCGAGCCGGCTTCGTCCAGAAGCGCGGCGTGGCCGTTGCCAGCATGCTGGGCGCAGATCGCCCCGTCTACGCCACCCCGCTCGAGAATCTGCGAGCCGCTCAGGCGGCTGCAGAGGAGCTCAATGGGCTGGGAGCCGATGAGCTCCCCTACATGACGAGACAGATCCAGCAGCTGATCGATGCGGCTGCAGAACGGCACGAAGCCGGCGCCCGTGCTGATAGTCATCCCCCGCGCCGGGAACACGCCGCGACGTCCCGCTCGCCGACTGCGAGCGGCGCGCGCCAGAAGAAAGACAAGGAGCCGGCTGCCAGCCGCAGCCGGACTCGCGTCACCATCGAGCGCGACGCGGAGGGCCGCCCTCGAGCAGTAGAGCATCAAGGAAACCTGCCCCCTCCCCCGCCTCGAAGAGAGAGACGCCTCACTCCGCCGCCCATCACACATCCGACTCTTGGCGACCGACTCGGCCGCCGAGAAGGAGTCGGCGAGAGTGACGCCCGCCACAGGATCGACCGCCTTGCTCGATCCTTGGCGTTAGAAGAAGAAGACGATGTCGGCCCGCCATGCTTTGGCCCCCGCATCCGCGACGAGCCCTTCCCCAAAGGGTTCTCGCTCCCCAGAGACACGCCCAAGTATAACGGCTCAGTGAAGCCGGAAGATTGGCTCATGGACTACTCCACGGCCGTCAGCATAGCCAACGGCAATCGGCGCTTCGCCGTGAAGTATGTCCCCCTCATGCTGCAAGGCACGGCACGCACATGGCTCAACAGCCTCAAGCCTTACAGCATCAACAGTTGGCTGGACTTCACCGAAGTCTTCATCCGCAACTTCACCAGCACCTACAAGCGGCCTCCCAAGCCTCGCCAGCTCTCCCTCTGCGTCCAGGGGCCCAACGAGTCGACCCGCGAGTACCTCACGTGATGGGCCGAGCTCCGCAACTCCTGCGAGGGAGTGCACGAGGTCCAGGCCATCGACTACTTCACCGCCGGGTGCCGAGAGGGCACCCTCCTCAAGCACCGACTCCTCTGCGACGAGCCGGCTACCCTCGACGAGTTGCTGATCACCGCCGACAAATACGCCACCGCCGACTCCTCGATGAAGACCGAGCTGCGAGTAGACGCCTCGGGGAAAGTAATTGCTCCGGCTCCCAAGACGCCGGCAGGCGACCCTAATCGGCGCCCTTACCAGAACGACCACAAGCGCAAGGGCCCCATGCCGACTTCCTCCGGTCGGCAGGTGGCCACAGTTGAAGACGAGCAGCCCGAAGAGCGGCCCGCTCCCAAGAAGAAGGGTGGCCGGCCGCCCTGGCAGCCGTCTTTCTCCTACGAGCAAGCACTCGACGCCCCTTGCAAGTTCCACAGCGGCGCTAAGCCGTCCAACCACACAACACGGAAATGCCACTGGCTCACCCGCATCACCAAGGGCGAAGGGATGTTGCCACCTCCGACTCCCGGCCCGCCGCCTCCAGCCCCCCTGCAACCGGCGGCTCGGCCGGCAGTCGGCGCCATCCAAGACGAATTCCCTGAAGAGCACGCCGCCTACATCATCTTCACTAGTCAAGCCGATGACAAGAGCAGCCGACACCGGCAGCACCAAGAAGTAAATGCAGTCGCCTCTAGCACCGCCGAGTTCATGCACTGGTCAGAAAAGCCAATCAGCTGGAGCCAGGCCGACCACCCAGAGGTGATGCCTTCGCCTAGCTCCTATGCGATGGTCTTGGACGTCACCCTCGCGACGGAGAGGCGAGCTGCCAGATTTTCCCGCGTCCTGATAGATGGCGGAAGCAGTATCAACATACTGTACCGCGATACCATGGAGAAGCTGAACATCAAAGCGAAGCAGCTCATGCCGAGCCGCACCGTCTTCCATGGTATCGTACCCGGCCTATCTTGCTCTCCAATCGGCAAGATCAAAATGGATGTCCTCTTCGGAGACAAAGATCATTTTCGCCGGGAAGCGATATGGTTCGAGGTAGTGGATTTGGAGAGCCCCTATCATGCACTGCTTGGCCGACCTGCTTTGGCCAAGTTCATGGCTATGCCCCACTACGCCTACCTGAAGATGAAGATGCCGAGCTCGAAGGGGATCATCACGGTAGCCGGCGACTACAAGAAGTCCATCGAGTGTGCCATGGCCAGTAGCCGGCTGGCCGAGTCCCTCGTGGTGGCAGAAGAGAAGAAGATGTTGGAACGGGTTGTGGCCATGGCCGGCAAACAGCCGGCCTTGTCCCCCAACCCCAAGGATTGTGATGCGCAGGGCTCCTTCCAGCCTGCCAAAGAGACAAAGAAGATACCTCTGGACCCGGAAAACCCGGAGAGGTTCGCTGTGATTGGGGCGAACTTGGACAGTAAATAGGAAGGCGAGCTCGTCGACTTCCTCCGTGAGAATCGAGACATCTTTGCATGGTCCCCAAAGGACATGCCGGGTGTCCCGAAGGATTTCGCCGAGCACAAATTACATGTCCGAGCTGACGCGAGGCCGGTCAAGCAACCCCTCACCGACTGTCAGAAGAGAATCGAAGAATCGTGGGAGAAGAGATAGCCCGGCTCCTTGCAGCCGGCTTCATCATGGAAGTGTTCTTTCCAGAGTGGCTTGCCAACCCAGTTCTGGTTCTGAAGAAGAATAACAAGTGGCGTATGTGTATAGACTACACGAGTTTGAACAAGGCCTGCCCAAAGGATCCGTTTGCTCTGCCGCGGATTGACCAAGTGATAGACTCCACAGCCGGATGCGAGCTGTTATGTTTTTTGGATGCATACTCAGGGTATCATCAGATCAAGTTGGACCCGGCTGACCGCCAGAAGACTGCCTTCATCACACCCTTTGGAGCTTTCTGCTACCTGACAATGACATTCGGCTTGAGAAATGCCGGTGCCACTTTTCAGCGTTGCATGCAGAAATGTCTCTTGAAACAACTCGGCAGAAATGCCCACGTGTACGTAGACGACATTGTGGTGAAGACAGAGAAGCGCGGTACCTTGCTGGAAGACCTGAAGGAAACATTCACCAACTTGCGCTGATTCCAGATCAAGCTCAACCCCGAGAAGTGCATGTTCGGAGTACCAGCCGGCCAGCTGCTAGGCTTCCTGGTCTCCGAACGCGGCATTGAGTGCAACCCTGTCAAGATCAAGGCCATCGAGAGGATGGAGATTCCCACCAAGCTGCGAGATGTGCAGAAGTTCACTGGCTGCTTAGCCTCCCTGAACCGTTTTATCAGCCGACTAGGAGAGAAGGCTCTCCCCCTGTACCGACTCATGAAGAAGTCCACTCACTTTGAGTGGAATGATCAAGCGACCAAGCCTTCCATGAGTTGAAGAAAATGTTGACCACTCCGCCTGTCCTGGCTGCGCCGACTGAGAAGGAGCCCATGCTCCTCTACATCGCCGCGACAAGCCGAGTCGTCAGCACTGTTGTTGTGGTCCAGCGCCCGGAGGAAAGCCGAGCCCAGCTAGTCCAGAGGCCGGTCTACTATCTCAGCAAAGTACTGTCCAGCTCAAAGCAAAACTACCCGCACTACCAGAAGATGTGCTATGGGGTGTACTTCGCTGCCAGGAAATTGAAGCCCTACTTCCAGGAGCATCCCATCACGGTCGTGTGCACAGCCCCGCTCGCCGAGATCATAGGCAGCCAGGATGCATCCGGCCGGGTGGCCAAATGGGCCATTGCCTTGGCGCCCTACACGATCTTCTATCAACCCCGCACCGCCATCAAGTCACAAGCATTGGCCGACTTCCTCGTCGACTGGGCCGAGACCCAGTACTTACCGTCGGCTCCCGACTCTACCCATTGGCGGATGCACTTTGACGGGTCCAAGATGCGCACCGGCTTGGGAGCCGGCATCGTCCTCACCTCTCCCAAAGGTGACAAGCTCAAGTACATGCTGCAGATCCACTTCGCCGCCTCCAACAACGTCGCCGAGTACGAGGCGCTCGTACATGGGCTCCGGCTAGCCAAAGAACTCGGCATACGCCGGATCCTGTGCTACGGCGACTCAGACTTGGTGGTCCAGCAATCATCTGGCGACTGGGACGCCAAGGACGCGAACATGGCGAGCTACCGTTTCCTCGTCCAGCAGATAAGCGGATACTTCGAAGGGTGCGAGTTCCTTCACGTGCCAAGGGCCGACAACGACCAAGCAGATGCCCTAGCACGGAACGGCTCCACCCGACAAGCCATACCGACTGGCGTCTCCCTCCAGCGCCTCCTCAAGCCGTCCATCAAGCCGTCTCCAGAGTCAGATTCCATCTTCGTGCCGCCTAGGCCAGAAACAGCCGGATCCGACTGGAGAAATCCCGCAGGCGGCACGGGGACTTCGACGACTGGGCTGGGGACTGCTGTAGTCGCACCCGGCCCGGGGACTTCAGAACCCGGCTCGGGGACTGCAGCAGTCGGCCCGGGGACTGCAACGACACAAGAAGTGATGGCCGACTCCAATGCAACACCCAACCCACCCGCCCGAGTCATGGTGGCCACATTAACAGAAGAAGAAGTCACAGCTCCCTCATGGGCCCAGCCCATCCTCAAGTTCCTAGTCAGCAGAGAGCTGCCGGCTGATGAGATCTCAGCAAGACTAGTGCAACGACGAGCCGCAGCATATACAATAATCAACAGAGAGCTTGTGAAGCGCAGCGTCACTGGAGTCTTCCAGCGTTGTGTCAAGCCAGAAAAAGGAGTGGCAATCCTCAAAGACATCCACCAAGGCGAATGCGGCCATCACGCAGCCTCAAGATCCCTCGTGGCCAAAGCTTTCCGCCACGGTTTCTTCTGGCCGACTGCCTTGGAGGATGCTAAAGAAATAGTCAACAGCTGCAGAGGATGCCAAGTTTTTAGTTCCAAGCAACACCTGCCGTCTTCTGCCCTCAAGACCATTCCCCTCACTTGGCCTTTTGCCGTCTGGGGACTTGGACATGGTGGGCCCCTTCAAGACAGCCCGCGGCGGCCTGACACATCTACTCATTGCTGTGGACAAGTTCACAAAGTGGATCGAAGTCAAGCCGATTAAGAAGCTGAACGGGCCGACTGCCGTGACATTCATCACCGACATCACTACTCGGTACGGCGTGCCGCACAGCATCATCACCGACAATGGCACGAACTTCACCAAAGGAGCACTGGCACGTTTCTGCGCGACACAGGGCATCCGACTGGACTTAGCGTCCGTTGCCCACCCGCAGTCAAACGGCCAGGTCGAGCGAGCAAATGGACTCATCCTCTCCGGCATCAAGCCCCGACTGGTTGTACCACTGGAGCGATCGGCCGGCTGCTGGCTGTCCTCTGGAGTCTGCGCACTACACCCAACAAGTCAACCGGCTTCACCCCATTCTTCCTCGTGTACGGTGCCGAGGCTGTCATCCCAACAGACATCGAGTTCGACTCGCCTCGGATCACCATGTACACGGAGGAGGAAGCCAAAGAAGCAAGAGAAGACGGCGTGGACCTACTGGAAGAAGGCCGGCTGTCGGCACTCAGCCGGTCTGCCATCTACCAGCAAGGGCTGCGCCGCTACTACAACTGCAAGGTCAAGCCAAGATCCTTCCAAGAGGGCGACCTTGTGCTCCGGCTGATCCAGCGAACAGCAGGCCAGCACAAGCTCTCGGCCCCTTGGGAAGGCCCCTTCGTCGTCAGCAAGGCACTCGGCAACGACTCCTACTAATTGATCGACGCGCAAAAACCAAGAGCACGCAAGAGAGACGACTCCGGCAAGGAGTCGGAGCGACCATGGAACGCAAACCTCCTAAGACGATTTTACAACTGAAAAGCAATATGTATCACGCTACCCTTTTGTATTAAGTACAAACCAACAGGCCCCCCGAACAGTACTCGGGGACTGCCTTTTTATTTATCTATGAATGACGAGTGTCATATCCATGAATGTATTATTACATTTTGAATTTTTGTCCGGCACCGGGTTCGACTAGTCGGCCCGGGGACTGGCCGCCTTAAGCTATATCGAAAGTTTTTCCTAAAGTCAGAAAAGTAGTGCGCTGGCTCCCAAGTCCTCTCTTGTTGAAAGTCGCAGCTCAAAGAACTGACTGTCCGACTAGCAAGAGAGAAGACAGAAAGGACGCCCACACGAAAAATGGCTAAGGAACAACCAACCTATATAGCAAAGAGACGGCCTCCAAATATGCCTGCCGGCTGTCAAAGCAGCCGGCTGGCCGGCTTCCTAAAACACTTAGCTTTAGTCCAGCAGAGCTAAAGTACTTCCCCCTCCCCAACCGGCCAGGCACTCCCCGGCTACAGATTGCAGAGCAACTGTTTGACTGGGGGGGCGGCAACCAAGGGAGGGCGGCAAAGGAAAAAGCAGAAGGACAAAAAGCAAAAGTACAAGGAAAAGCCGAATGCATAAGTTATATACATAAAGCCGCCAACAGGCCGGCACCAGACTTAAGTTCGAATACACCCAGTGGGTGGAATTGTGCAGACTTAACCAACCATTGTTCAAAAGTAACAGGACAGGAAAACAAAAGAAAGAAGACTAGGGCGCGGCATGAAGGCCGAGCTGGTCGGTGAAGGCGGCCTCGCCGGCTAAAGGAGTGGCCGCCTAGCGAGTCCCGGCTTGACCACCTCCTGCAGAAGGAGACGCACTCGCGCGCGACGTAGTACTAGAGGCGCGGTCAGGCTGAGGCTGGCCGGCTACTCCACCAGCCGGCTCGGCGTCTTCACCCTCCTCCTCCACCTCTTCGCCCTCGTCGCTGGAGTCGATCTCCTCCGCCGAGTCCTCACCGTACGCCGGGTCCAGCCCGAACCACTCTTCCGGCTGGGCGACTCCATTGTCGTCCACCTCGGGGGCGAAGACGTTGGTGTCGGTGTAGTCGGCGATCGCCGAAGCCCGCCGAATGATGGCTAGCCGCGCCGGCTCCAGTTCCGTGTCGGCTTGCTGCCGCCAGGTAGCCAGCTGGTCCAGGTTTAGGCCGGGATACCAGGCCTTGACGAACTCCAGCGCCCGCCTGGCACCGGAGCGAGCCGCCGACGCCTTCCAAGCCTCGAAGCGGCCGACGGCCACCTCCAGCCAGTCGGCGGTCCGACTGGGGGTGCGAAGGACCACCTGGTCGGGCCAGAGGGCGGCCAAGACCTGTGACCCGGCAAGCTGAAGCCGGCGGAGCAGCCGGTGAGCCGGCTGGATGCGAGCCTGGATCGCCAGGAGCTGTTCCTCCAGCGAGCGGCCGGCGGTCGGCGAGATCTCAAAGCCGGCTTGCCTCTTCGCTTGGCGACGGGCCTCGATGGCCTGGTTGGCGGCAGTTGAGTAGCCAGGGAAATACTCTGTGCGAAGAGAAGAAGAAGAAAGGAAGAGAAGAACACCAAAATCAGAAAACAAGCCAAAGTGGCAGATGGCAAGAAAGGACGAAGAGGTAGACGGCTCACCGTCAACCAGATCCTCGATCTGGCCATAGCCGGAGACCAGAGTCTGCCTGGCCTCTGCCCAGCCGGCCGCCTCCGTCTCGAACTCGGCCTGGAGGGTGGCTTCGCGATCCTACGCAGCCTTCAGCGCCGCCTTGTGGCCTTCCTCCTGGTCGGCCAGCTTCTTGAACAGGCGGTCGCGCTCCTGCACCAAGGCGGCGAGCTCGGCGTCCTTGACACGAAGAGCAGTCTGGGACTCCCCCAGCTGTGCCCTCAGACAGGCGTTGGCCGCTGCAGAGACGGCAGAAGAAGAAGAACAATAAGAAATCGTCAAGGAAGATCCGAGCCGACTGCTCAGCAGTCGGCCCGAATCTCGGGGACTACACCCAGTGGGTGCGCTGACGCGCCCCCACATGAGATAAAGATCAAACCACGTACCTTGGCTCTCAGTAAGGTCGGCAGTCTTCTGAGTCAGCTCCGGAGCCTGGGAGTTGAAGGCGGCTGCTCGAAGGTTGTGGTAGTCCTGCAAGATGGACAAAAGACCAAAGTAAGAACAAAAACAGCAAAGGCAAATCCTCCAAGAAGTTCCAAGCCGCCTGCTCAGCAGCCGACTCGGAACTCGGGGACTACACCCAGTGGGTGCGCTGACGCGCCCCCACGGAAGAAATCAAGATCAAGGGAAGAAATCAAGTTCAAGAAGAAACAAGACGGGAATACTAACCCGGATGGCTGCCCGCGTTGCGAGGAATTCGTCGGTGAACTGCCTCAGCGCCGCGGCTTGGCTTTGGAGCCGGGTCCGGACGTCTTGTGCAGCCACGTTCACTACGGCTGTCCCTCCGCCTGGCGTCCACCCCGAGGTAGCGCTGGCCGCCTCCGCGTCTCGGGCCGACGAGCTGGAGCCCACGGCCGGCTGTGGCTCCGACGCAGCCTTCTGCGGCTCCGACGCGGCCTTCCCCGCACGCCGGCTTGGCGGAACCCGGACCGCCACCTCAGCCCCCGCGGCCGGCTCGCCCTCCGCCGACTGTGCAGGCGGCGAATCAGGCCGGCCGCCTTGGGCCGCCCCAGTTGGCTGGGTCGGCTCCGGCCCCTTCTCCAAAATGATGACGTCGCCGCCGCTTCCTCCCAGCCCCGGCTGGGAGCCGCTGGCTCCCCCTGGCGAGGGCTCCACGTCCCCAGGCGCCATGACGCGCAGGGGGGTGACCATCAAAGCCTCCCCCGCCGCCGCCGCGGCCTCGGCCTCTGCCTGGGCCCTGGCTGCGGCCTCGGCGAGTGCCTTCGCCGCCTCCTCCTCCCGAGCCGCCTGGGCGGCGGCTGCCTTCCGTGCCTCCGCCTCCCGTGCCTCCTGCTCCTCCCGCACCTCCCGCGCGTTCCTTTTCGTTGCCTCCTGGAGGTCGGCGCGGGGGTCCACACAGCGGGTGGTGCTCCCAGAGCCCCTTGGCGACTCGACGACGGAGCCGGCGGCCGCCCGCTCAAGAGACAACGGAGCTCTGATCGTCGAAGAAAAAGACGAGAGTTCAAGAACCACCAAAGAAAAGAAAGAAAGAGAGTACATAGAGAAAGAGAACTTACGCCGACACGGTCTGCGGCTGCCTCACCACTTTGCGGAAGTGAGCCGCCTTCGCGGCCGCCTCTTCCCGCCTGGTGGCTGCCGCCCCGCCCCTGGGCTTCTTCGTTCGGCTGCCGAACAAGCCCTGGGCGGCGCGATGCTTCCGGCCTCCACCCCGAGTAGGCTGCGCGCCGGAGGAGCCCGCGCCGCGTCCGTATGCCGGCTGGCGGCGCGGGACGTCTTCGGCTTCATCCTCGTCCGGCCAGTCGTCGAAGGTAGCAGTGAACCCGGAGCCGCCTGCTTCGCCGCCGGCTTGGCCACCGGCCGGCTCGACGGCGTCGTCCATATGGACCGCCCCCAGGTCGGGGTCCTCCAGGTCGTGTTCGGTCCGGTCGGGGACGAAGCGACGCTCCACGTCTGACCCGCTGGCCGGCCAAAGCAGAGGGCTCTGTCGAAGAACAAGCCGACTAAATCAGAGTCGGCCAAGAGATAATCGGAAACAAGGCTGAGAGAGAGAGACTAAAAGAGACAAGGGGAGCGTACCGTAGGCGGAGGATTGGCACGGCTATATGGCTCCTTGCCGAATTGCCACTCTTCAGAGAGTTGGCAGTTTGCGAGGTAGTTCACCACGTAGGCGACCTCGTGGCGCGGCATCTCCTTGGTGCACATTCGGCTCGGATCGAGCTGGCCGCTCATCTGACAGATTAGATGAGGCCGGCTCTGGAGCGGAAGAACCCGGCGCGTGACGAACGTGGCCAGGAGGTCGGGCCCTGTCAGGCCCTCCGACTGGACCATCACCCGCAGTCGGGCGATGGCGGCGTTTCCTGCCTGCGACAGCGTCACAGCCCGGAAGGACCACTGGGGCAGCCTGCCGGCCGGTGGGCCGGCTACGTAAGCCGGCAGGTTGATGTAGTCGCCCCGTGGAGCGATGTTCCGCACGTAGAAGTATGACTTCTGCCACTTCTTCACCGATTGGATTAGCGTGATGACGGGGAAGGGGTTGTCGGCGCCCGATCTCCGCGACGCGATGAAGGCGCCAGTATGAGCCGGCACGCCCTTGCTGCGCGTGCCCAGCTTCGACTGGAAGAGCTCCCCCCAGAGCTCAAGGGTGGGGAGGACGCCGAGATAGCCCTCGCACAGGGTGACGAAGGCAGACAGCAGCACCACCGCGTTGGGTGTGAGATGGTGCGGCTGGAGCTGATAGAATTCGAGCCAGGAGCGGAAGAAGGCGCTCACTGGCAGGCCGAAGCCGCGCAAGAAGTGCGAGCGAAAGACCACCCGCTCGCCCTCCTGCGGCCTCGGCGAGATTTCCTTCGCCGGCGCGAGGTGGACCTCCACTTTGTCCGCGGCGGGCAGCCGACGCGTGTCGCGTAGGAAGTCGATGTGGTCTTCATGGACGATGGAGCCGTCCCAATCCCCGCCAAGCTGCTCTACGTGGGGAGGCATGGCGAGAGCTAGCACGGGGCGGAGGAGCGTGCGGTGGAAGAGCGCGGCGGCGAGGCGCTGTCGCGAGAACGAGCGAGGGAAGAAGACGGTGGAAGTAGGAGGAGCGTGCGAGGGCCTGCCGCCCTCCACCTCCCCCTACTTATAGCCTCACGACGCCGAAGAGGCCGAACATGGGGGGGAGACGTGGGATTAACTGCGCCCACTCCCCCCACGTCTCGCGATTATTGCACATAAATGCGAGCCGAAACTGCCGCACGGAACGTGCGGGCGGTTTCGGGATACAAAGGATCCGCGCCTGGGCCAGGGCGCGGACGTGGCGGGCCCCCTCCCTGCGGCGACGTCCCGTCACGCGCGTGGGCCGGCAGGCTTTCCGGCCACGTGGTTCGCCGACGGCCCGTGGCCGGCCCGCGGCCCGGTGCACGTGCCAGCGGGTTCCCGCCCTCCGCCTTCAGAAGATTTCGACTCAGGCAGCGCGCCTGACCAAGGCCGGCACCCAGCTGCCGGCTTGCGAAGATAAGAAGCTGATCGAGCTTCTCAACCCCTACTCCACCTCGAAGCCCAATCAGCTTCGGGGACTACTGTCGGAGTAAATAGCCACGGGTAGCCCAACCGACTACCCCTGGTTCTTCAGAAAAATTATCAGGCCTTTGGGCCTCCAAGCACTCCGAGCACTGGGCCGCCTTCCCTGGCCGGCTACCTCTGAAGCCGACTCCCGGAAGGCGACCCAGCCTCGAGCAACCTCTCCCCAGGACGACTACGGGGTGGCCGACTCCAAGAAGCCGGTCAAGAAGGACGCCGGCTCCTAGCAGCCGGCCGAGACCACAACCACCAAAAGCCGTTCCCACATAACGGTGACACGACGGGGTGTGGCCACAGTGCAGCCCACTACCCCCGAAGCCCGAGGCGGGCATGGCTACAGGAGGCCGTACGGGACGGCCGTCTCCCGTGCGGCTCGGCACTGTAGCCATGCTAGCCTCGACGTCATCCACGACCAACTCCTGTACGGCCCAAGGACTGCGGGCCCCTTCAGCCAAAGAGAGGCGTAAAGGCGGCCCGGCCTTTCCCAGTCGGCCGAGAGTATAGCCGGCCTCCAGAAGCCGGCTACTCCCTTCCTCGTAGCGGGAGCCCCATTAAGGAGACAAGACGAGGTAAGGCTACAGTGATAGCCCCCGAGGCGGCCCACTGTAGCCACGCTTACCTCGACAAAGCCCTCGTCATCACAGGCGAGGCTACAGTAAGCAGCCGCCGACAAGACCCTAGGCGGTGGGGCCGGCCTGTCGACCAAGTAGCCGGCGGCCGGTGGGACCCACCAGCCGGTCGAGAAGCCGGCGAGCGTAGACACTGACGGCTGGGACCAGTTCCCAGTCGGATTACCATTGTACCCCCGGGGGGTAGGCGTATATAAACCCCCCGGAGCACCCATGCAAAGGGTTCGCACCTAAGCATAGTTGGCCTCTGAGCATAGAGTTACCTCCTAAGCATAGCACACACACCATAGATAGAGAGAAGTAAGAGCTAGCCTTGTTCTTCTTCTCCCTTGATCTCAACAGCTCTAGGAGCGATTGTAGCTACCTTTCATCGATCTAGTGATCATGCGGAGACCCCGCAGAGCAGGACTAGGGGTGTTATCTCCTCGGAGAGCCCCAAACCTGGGTAAGATTCGCCGGCGTGTATGTCTACGCCTCATCCCGTTTCCAGGCACCGGCGACGTTTTATTGGCTCCCACAATGATAAGCCATCCCTTGGCATATGTCGCATCAACCACCCGACACAAGTCGCATTTAATGCGCCGCTGAGGTGTCCCTAGCTTTATTGGGGATGGGGGCGAGGCCCGTCCCGTCCGTCGCCACTCCTCCTCGCTTCGACACGCGCCCTGGCCAGCAATGCGTGCGGCGCCATGTAGGCAGGCAGGCAGCTGAGGTGGCGCGGTGGTAGGGTCTTCACGAAGATCTGCATGCCGCCACGCAGGCGCCTGCTGAGTTGGCCTGGAAGCTGCATGTTGCCATGCAGGTACCTGCCCAGCTGGTTTGGGCTGGTAGTTGTATGTGAACGGCGGTGGAGACTTGGCTAGTGCGGGTCTGGCAGTGGCCCTGCTGGCGTCTTCGGCGAGAGCCTTGCCGGGGGGCCCGGCAAGGGTCTTGCCGTGGCGTTTTGTCGTCCCTAGCAAGAATCTTGCCGGGGGTCTCGTGGATCTCCTCGGCAAGGATCTTGTCGAGGATCGTTGTCTTCTAATCCTCATCTGATCTTGAATATGTCTTCACAAAGATCTGCATGCCACCACGGAGGTGCCTCCCGTGCCCTCGCCCCACGCGGCTGATGGTGTTGGGGATGTGGGCTCAAGGGTGGCTCGCCCTGTTGGTGTTTGGGCGCGCTGCCCCAGCAAGGGTCTTGCCGGGGCTGCTGAGGCAGTCCCCGGCAAGGGTCTTGCCAAGGGAAACTGCTCCGCCCCTCTGCTTCTTTGCGTTCTTGGTCTTGGTGTTGCTCTGGCTGTCTTGGGCTTCGGTTTTGCCTTGGTTCACCTCCCCTGCTCTGCTTGATGTGGCCGTGGGCGCGGCTCCGACTGCCCATGCACAGGTAAAGGGGTACAAAGGTGCGCCCCTTCTTTTGTACACCGACATATATGTTCACCGCGGGATAATGAATTTAACATGCTTTGTAGTTGTGGTGGATTCGCAGTGTGTGTGGGTATGTGCGTCTGGGGGTGGCAGGTGGCTCGCAGTACAGTACGAGTTGTGAGCCACCGTGTGGGTTGGCTGTTTTGTTAGGCAGGTCGGTGCCACATCAGAGTCGTGAAATCGTTATTTAAAACATTACACAACCCTTTCATACATACATGTTTTGGCCACATGCAGTCGATGATTGTCCTACACGACACTCGATACTCGCGTGTGACACTTTCTGTGGGCCCGCGAGGTCATCGTCCATCACTTTGACGAACAGCCGGCAGTGAGGTTAATTTGACTAGCAAGGTAGAATCTTTTTTGTTTGTGTTATGGTGGTATATAATACGCGTCGAAGAGGTGGGAGGGGACTAGCATATATACTATACGTACGCGTTCGTGAACAAATACACCTCACTCAGTGTCGGGACTTGTTGGTTTCTGAGGCACGTGCCACATCAAAATTGTGAAATTGGCTATTCAAACATCACACAACACCTTTTTGGGCCACATGCATATCCTAGCTAGAACATTCACGTGTAACGCTTCCATCTGTGGGCCCACGAGACCATCGTCGATGCATGCAGACCTACATTGGGAGAGGTTAATTAATTTCACCATCGATGAGGATTCTTTTGGGTTGTACATATATTACGACAGGAGCATATAGTATGCGGTGAAGAGGGGGGAAGGGGACCATCATATGTAGTACGCTTGATGAACCTCGCTCTGTGTGGGTGCATGGTTTACGGTTTTTGAGGCATGTGGCACATCAAAGTTGTGCATTTTGGGTATTCAACATATATATGTTTGGGCCACATGCAAAGTGGTGGTGGTTGTCCTCTCGCACCCACTTAAGCGGTTATCAGCGATATCGATGTTTTCCATCTGTGGGCCCGCTTGGTCCATCACTACTTTTTGCCTGACAACAAGAGAGGTTAATTTGACTTAGGAGGGGATTATTATTTTTGCTCTGGGATGACATGCATGATACAGTTTGAGCACACACACATGCATGTCTATGCATGAATCCCTCCCATCGAGTCAAAGTGGCTAGTACAACGACACATCATTAACCGATCTCGCTCTGTGTGGGGAGCTAGTGTACGATTTTTGACGCACGCGCCACATCAGTGTTGTGTATTCAAACATGCATGCATGCATCACCTCCATACATATGCATGTAGTGGTTGCCTTCGAATGGTACACTCCCTCACGTGGTTATCGGCGACAAGCCTATATATTCGCCCGTGTGGGCATCCATGATCACCTTGACCAACAACAAGATAGGTTACCATGGTGGATTCTTCATTTGGTTCGTGTTATCGTAGTATAGGTCATGGTGAGATTCAGACATTAAGTTTGAGCGCATATACTATGCACGCATGCATGCATGAATCCCGTCGTTGGCTTGAAGTGTGGTGTAACATACATATGCATCGTAAAACTAACCCTCACTCAGTGTGGGGATTTCTAGTTCGAAATCACGGTGCCACATCCAAGTTGTTCCATTGTTACTCAAAAGCACACCTCTCCATACATATGCTTGGGCCACACACATGCAGGGGTTGTCTTCGGTGACTAGCTACTTGCATGATTACTGGCGAGCTAGCCCATCTTTGGGGTCGCATGGACGGCCATCACTTTGACCAACAACAAGAGAGAGGCCGTACGACCAAGGTGGATTATTCTTGGTCTGTTTTACGATCCATCTTGGTGAGATATGCCTCTCTGGCCCATCGACTGAAAGTGTGTGTGTGTGGGGGGGGTTGCTACTTCGCACTTTGCTAGGTGAACCTCGGTTGGGCGGGCACGCATTCATAGCTTAGGATTCCCTTCGTGGCGACACGAGGGGGGCTGCTAGCTACTTCACACTTTTCTAGGTGAACCTCGGTTGGGGGGAGGGTCATGCATTCATAGCTTAGGATTCCCTTCGTGGCGACACGAGGGGGGCTGCTAGCTACTTCGCACTTTGCTAGGTGAACCTCGGTGGGGGGGGCATGCATTCATAGCTTAGGATTCCCTTCGTGGCGACACGAGGGGGGTGCTAACTACTTCGCACTTTGCTAGGTGAACCTCGGTTAGGGGGGAGGGGCATGCATTCATAGCTTAGGATTCCCTTCGTGCCGACACGAGGGGGGGCTGCTAGCTACTTCACACTTTGCTAGGTGAACCTCGATTGGGGGGGGGCATGCATTCATAGCTTAGGATTCCCTTCGTACCGACACGAGGGAAGGGGGCTGCTAGCTACTTCGCACTTTGCTAGGTGAACCTCGGTTGGGGGGGGGGCATGCACTCATAGCTTAGGATTCCCTTCATGCCGACACGAGGGAGGGGGGCTGCTAGCTACTTCGCACTTTTCTAGGGTGAACCTCGGTTGGGGGGGCATGCATTCATAGCTTAGGATTCCCTTCGTGCCGACACGAGGGAGGGGGGCTGCTAGCTACTTCGCACTTTGCTAGGGTGAACCTCGGTTGGGGGGCATGCATTCGTAGCTTAGGATTCCCTCCGTGCCGACACGGGGGAGGGGGCTGCTAGCTACTTCGCACTTTGCTAGGTGAATGAACCTTGGTTGCGGGGGGGCATGCATTCATAACTTAGGATTCCCTTCGTGCCGACACGAGGGGGGAGGGGGGCTGCTAGCTACTTCGCACTTTGCTAGGTGAACCTCGGTTGTGGGGGAGGGGGCATGCATTCATAGCTTTGGATTCCCTTCGTGCCGACATGAGGGGGGGTGGGGCAAGAAATACCGTGTGCTTTGCGAGAGAGGTGCCACATCCAAGTTGCATTTGGTATTTGAAAATGAAACCACCCTTTTGATACATAAATTTGGTCCACATGCAAGTGTGTTCGTGTTCTGACCCTCTCCCACGTCATTTTTCGCCAAATTTATGAACATTAGACAAGTCAGATGATGCAACAGACACGGTTCACTCAAACTAACCGTGTGCCATGCCGGTGCCCCTGTCACGCACACATCCGCACAGTACATTGGGCTCCACGAGGCTCCCCCTCTAAAAAATATCTGCCCGCCTCGAGGGTTTTTCTGTTTCATAACACACACACGCTTGTTATCTCCGGACTGTGTGCGATGTTTCTTGTTCCCAATCCCGCCTGCATCCCTAGAAAATATCTACCCGCCTCGAGGGTTTTTCTGTTTCATAACACACGGTTGTTATCTCCGGACCTTGTGCGATGTTTCTTGTTCCCAATCCCGCCTGCATCCCTAGAAAATATCTGCCCGCCTTGAGGGTTTTTCTGTTTCATAACACACAGTTGTTATCTTTGAACCATGTTCGATGCACTCTCATCAAAATTTTCAATAGCCCGGCATTTCACTCCCGCGTTTGACTCCCGCGTAGTAAAATTTTCAGTATCCGTGTCATTTCCTCAAACAACCCGCCCCCCCCCCCTCAACACACACACACACACACCAAAACCTCCTCGGGCGTGCGCGCGCGCGCACACACACACACCCTCCCTTGATCGAAACCCTAGCAAGGTCCCCGCCGCCGCTGCCACCGCCGCCGCCGCAAGGCCTCCATTGTCAACATCTACCGGTTTGCCCGTGCAGCTTACCGACAGATACCCATACCCAGGCCGCCCTAAGTTTCTTAGATGACGCCTGCCGAATGCCCCCTTTCCCACAGATCCCATCCCCATCCCCCACTCCAGAGTGTCGCAGCCTAAGCCCGGCTATGCTTCCCGTGGAGCTCGAGGAGCGACTGGCCCAAAAGAGGTGTATAGCGGTCTCTTCGCCGGACGTCGCCGAGGAAGTTGACGACCATTACTGGTGGCAGGAACTCAAGCAGCAGGCTAGAGTATGCGGGCATGTCTCGGCCGCCTGCTACGACATCGAGGTCATCGACAGCGATGGCCTGGGGCGGGCTATGTCACAGGTTAAGTGGCCCACCCCCAACCCCTCGGGTTTAACTGCCGTCGATCTCATCCATGGCCCCGCTGCTGATCTCCTCTGGCTCGCTGTCAACAATTTGCAATTCTACATCGCCATCGAGCCCTTTTTGTCATTTCTGAAGGACATGTTCTGCGACGCTGGCTTGGGATCCATAGCTTCCAAGTCAGACCTCATCGAGGGCGACCACGAGGAGGGCATCCTCTCCGGCTCTTCCAAGGGGAAAGAGCCCATCTGCTCTTCCAAGGGGAAAGCGCCCGTCTGCGACATCAGGGAGGGCACCCTACAGCCGTGCTCTTCCAAGGGGAAGGAGCCCATCTGCGACAAACATGGAGCGCATCCAGGGACCGTGCTCTTTCCACGGGAACGAGCCCATCTGTGACAAGTGAGGAAACCCATGATTTGTTTTGCCGTGCCTCTTCACAGGGGGGAACCCATGATTTTTTTGTCGAGTCCCTTTTGCAGTGTATACGCCCAGTTTTAATTGCTATATCTAGTTGTTTGCAGTATGCCTTGTTTATTTCAGTTGTTCATAATGTGCTGCTCTATATGTGCAATTATTTACCGTGCAGTACATTTCATCAATCCAGTTTTAAACATACCGATAGGAATGCATATATTTGCTTGCTGTTAAGCCTGTTATAGCTAGCATATGCCTCTTTTAAAGTTTTTGATTGTTCGGTTGTTTGTAGTTAGCATATGTCCAGTTTCAAATGCTATCTTTGGTTGTTCGTAGTATGCCTTGTTTATTCCAGTTATTCACATTGTGATGTTCTATATGTGCAAGTATGAACTGTGCAGTTCAATTTCATCAGTACCAGTTTCAATAATACCACTATGAATGACTACATTTGGTTGCTGCATCTTGTAGTTAACACGCCTTTCCATTTTTATTTAACAATAACCAGTGTACTTAGACCGGCACAATACCAGTTTGAATGACTATGTTTGCTTGTTGTTAAATGTTAGGTCTATTGCAGTTAGCACACCTTTCCACTTGTTTTGCTTTACTAGCGTGCTTAAACCTGCACACTGAAGCTATCTTTTGGAGATTATTTTGTCTGCCATGGATAATTTTGGTTGATGTTTAGCCTGTTGTGCTTAACATGCTTCTCGATGTACCTACATAGGACAATTTTGGGAACGACTGCTGTTTTCCATCGAGGTTAGTTTCATCCCATGGCTTATATCTGCTCACTGTTGAGGATATCGGTAGCTGGTACCATATAGGGCGGCGGCTGATAAGGGACTAATCGGTGAATCGAACTTTTAACTGAATATATCTGCAACCCATTTATCGTTAGGTTAACTAGGGCCATATGTAATATATCTGAGGCTACATAGCAACATGCACTGCACTTAATGTCTAAATATGCAATCCTAGGCTACATAGCAACAAGGAAGAGTGTTACATTAATGTTCTAATGATGTCTAGATATACGTAGAAGAGCAGCGGCAACAACAACAACACAACCCTGTTTGGATACTCAACTTAGCTAGAGGTTAGAGTTAGTTTCGAGCTCATGACTAACCCTGAACTAACTCCATCCAAAGAATTGTTTGGATGGCAGGGTTAGATTGACAATAAATGCACTAGGAGAACTAGCTCCAATTAGTACCTCTTGGGTTGGGAGTTTTTTTGGGTGGGTTATAGATGCAACTAGCTCAAACTAGCCCTCATGTTTAGATATACTTTAGGGCTATTTGAGCCCGAACTAGCTCAAACTAACTGTAACCCATGGATACACAAGCCGTTAATCAGCCGATAATTTGTAAGAATGCACTAAACTCCTTCCGGCCCATAATATAAGATGTTAATTCATCTAATATGTGAGTATATTGGATGTTATAAGATACTCCCTCCGTTCCTAAATATTTGTCTTTTTAGAGATTTCAAATGGACTACCACATACGGATGTATATAGACATATTATAAAAGAGTGTTGTACTACATCATTGTGCAATTGCTGTTTAGCTTCTAATATTAACTTGGTGCTTTTAGGTACATATGTCATTGGTAAAGATCCGCGCTTCGACCCTTCTGCGTATGGGGCAATAATATATCAATGAACCAGCATCAAGTGAGGAAGCTGATAAAGATTGTTAGTAAAATGGGTCCAAAGATGGCAATTAAACTATTTCTTTACACTTTATCCAAGACAACAGCGAACTGCAGGATGGTAAGTAAGAACCCTGCAGCCTTCTTTTTACTGCCCATAATGAGTTGTGTTAGATGATAATGTCTGAATCTTTTTCCTTCGCAGTGGTTGCCAAAGCAGTTTACTCAAGATTACCTCTCAAACTACATGATTGGTGGGCATGCAAAGGTTAAATATTTCTACCAGAACATGATGATTATCTAGATGTTTTCATGAAGACCATGAAGGATGGGCGGTCGGCCATCACAAGGGGTTGGACTAGAGTCGTGCGTGCCTTCTGCATGGAGGAGGGCACAATATGGGCATTCCGCTTCACCTTGTTTAGCAACCAGAATATATTTCGCCTCTTTCTTTACCGTCTTTAATAGTACAAGTATACAACTGTGGTTCATCATTCTTTATTTGGTTCTTATGAAATTCTTGAACATATGTACCTATGAATCGAATAATGCATTGGTTGTTTGAACCTGAAGGATATGAATAAAGCTGTGGCATACATTCAAACTCAAATTCAAATCCAAATCCGGTACAATTTGAAAAGGCAGCAATTAAATTACGGTGAAATTACGCTCTCCAGGTTGTTACGGCACACAAGGTTGGTAAAATACAAACATTTGCGATATGCACCATATATAATCCAAGATGGTTCATAGAGAGGAAACGTGTGCAAGCATGCACACAGTTGCTGTTTGCAAAGCATGTGCTATGTCAGACAATATCACAAATGGTGCGGGCAAACTAAACGTTTGTGTTAGTAGCCTTATCATACGCGATTCGCAACCATGAACTGTTTCTGATGAAGTATGCATCGTAAACATTGCACCACAGAATATCGTGTGGGATAATTGTCGTGTACGACGATGTTACGACGGCCCGACGTTTCGTACTCCTGTCTGACACTTGTACAACGATTAGCTAATCTTCTTAACAATGAACTGTTTGTGATGGGCCGCGCATCATACACGTTCTATAATAGTGAACCGTTTGTGATGGGCCGCGCATCGTAAACGTAGCACCACAGAATACCGACTGTGATGGCAATGCGAGCAAAAATGAGTAGGAGTATTGTAGGGGCCCTATCCCCGACGGTTTCTGGGTCGTGTGGGAAGGACCCCCCCTATCGCCCACACTCACTTGGCGACGGTTCCAAATGCCGTCGCGGAAAGGGGTTAAAAACCGTTTATATATCACCGACGCGCACCAGTGTTCCCTTTCTTTCCATTGCCCTTTTTCTTGAAAGTAGTGGTCTTGTTGACAATCAACACTTGATGCTCTTTCTTGATTTCTACCTCCGCGGACTTAAGCATCACGAATAGCTATGGGATCATTTTCTCCAGGAACGCATTAAAATTCAGGGGAGCTACAATGCGAGCCATTGATCTACAACATAATTTTGCAAAGACAATTTAGACTATGTTCATGATAATTGGTTCAGTTAACCAATTTACTCGTGAACTCCCACTTAAATCAACTTCCCTCAAGTTGTCTAAGTGTTTAGACGATCCATATCAACCAACCCATGTCCGATGATCACGTGAGATGGGGTTGTCATCAATGGTGAATATCTCCATGTTAATCATATCTACTATATGACTCATGTTCGACCTTTCAGTCCTCCATGTTCTGAGGCCATGTCTGTACATGCTTGGCTCATCCAGTTTAACCTAAGTATTCCGCGTGTGAAGAACTGGCTTAACCCGTTGTATGCGAACGTAGAGTCTATCACACCCGATCATCACGAAGTGCTTCGAGATGACGAACTTTCTCAATGGTGCATACTTAGGGAGAACACATTTATCTTGAAATTTAGTGAAGGGTTCATCTTATAATGCTACTGTCGCCCTAAGCAAAATAAGATGCATAAAAAGATAAAGATCACATACAATCAAAATATGTGACATGATATGGCCATTATCATCTTGTGCTTTTGATCTCCATCTCCAAAGCATCGACATGATCTCCATAGTCATTGGCATGACACTATGATCTCCATCATCGTGTCATCACGTGGTCGTCTCGCCAACTATTGCTTCTACAACTATTGCTAATGCATAGCGACAAAGTAAAGTAATTACATGGCATTATTAGTTGACACACAAGTCATACAATAAATTAAAGACAACCCTATGGCTCCTGCTGTTACTGTACTCATCGACATGCAAGTCGTGAACCTATTACAAAACATGATCATCTAATTCATCAACATATATCACACCACGTTTTGGCCATACCACATTTCAACATGCCCTGCAAAAATAAGTTAGACGTCCTCTACTTTTTTGTTGCAAATTTTACGTGGCTTCTATGGGCAACTAGCAAGAAACGTTCTTACCTACACAAATCCACAACGGTGATAATCAAGTTTTCTTTTAACCTTCTACAAGGACCAACTTTGTCAAATTAGATTCAACTAAAGTAGGAGAGACAGACACCCGCCAACCACCTTATGCAATACAAGTTGCATCTTAGTCGATGGAACCGGTCTCATGTGCGAGGACATGTAAGGTTGGTTCTAGCCACTTTATCCCACAATACAGCCGAATCCAAATAAGAAACCGGAGGTAAGCAATCTGAACATCAACGCCCACAACTTCTTTGTGTTCTACTCGTGCATATACATGTATGCATAGAGCTAGCTCATGATGCCACTAATAGCAAACGTTGCATGAAATAAATTTTTTTCTTACGAATCACCCAAGATCTATCTATGAGAATCATAGCAACGAGAGGGGAGGGTGTGTCCACGTATCCTCATATACCGTTAAGTGGAAGCATATATTACGCGCTTGATGTAGTCGTACTCTTCACAATCCAATCACGATCCATTCAGATGAAGTACCGAACAGACGGCACCTCCGCGCTCAGCACATGTGTGGCTCGATGACATCTCCTCCTTCTTGATCCAGCAAGCAAGGGTGAAGAAGTACATGGGATCTGAATTGGCACGACGTCGTGGTGGAGATGGTGGTGGTGTAGTGCCGACAGGGCATCGCCAAACGTTGTCGGAACCAATCTAAGGAGAAAACAGAGTTTGGGAGAGGTAGGGCTGCCGCTAGGGCGTGAGAATTGGTGTGTCCAGCCCCTACCTCTCCCCCACTATATATAGGAGGCAAGGGGAGGGCTGGGTCGCAGCCCTAGCCCCTCCTCCAAGGAGGGGAGATGACCAAGGGAGGAGTCCTCCCTCCCCATGGGCAGCTAGGGGGGTGCCTTCCCCCCTTAGGACTCTTCCTCCTCCACCTCTCCTTGGCGCATGGGCCTCTTGGGGCTGGTGCCAATGGCCCATGCAGGATAGGGTGCCCCCCTACAGCCCATGTGGGCCCTGGGGGCAGGTAGACCCCCAGACCCCTTTCGGCACTCCCGGTACAATACCGATAATGCCCGAAACTTTTTCGGTGACCAAAACAGGACTTCCTATATACAAATATTTACCTCCGGACCATTCTGGAGCTCCTCAGGACGTCGGAGATCTCATCCGGGACTCCAAACAACATTCGGTCACCAACATACATATCCCAATACTACTCTAGCGTCACCAAACGTTAAGCGTGCGGACCCTACAGGTTTGAGAATCATGTAGACATGACCGAGACACCTCTCTGGTCAATAACCAATAGCGGGACATGGATTCCCATATTGGTTCCCACATATTCCACAAAGATCTTTTATCGGTTGAACCATGATGTTGAGGATTCGGTTAATCCCGTATGCAATTCCCTTTGTCCAGCGATATGTTACTTGCCCGAGATTTGATCGTCGATATCTCCATACCTAGTTCAATCTTGTTACTGGAAAGTCTATTTACTCGTTACGTAATACAAGATCCCATGACTAACTAATTAGCCACATTGCCTGCAAGCTCTGTACGATGTTATATTACCAAGGGGGCCCAGAGATATCTCTCCGTCATATAGAGTGACAAATCCTAGTTTGGATCCATGCGACCCAACAAACACCTTTGGAAATATCTGTAGAGCACCTTGATGATCACCCAGTTACGAAGTCATGTTTGATAGCACACAAGGCATTCCTCCGACATCCGGGAGTGACATAATCGCATGGTCTAAGGAACTTATACTTAACATGAAGAAAGTTGTTGCAAATAACTAAACGATCTGATGCTAATCTTATGGTTAGGTCTTTCCATCACATCATTCTCCTAATGATGTGATCCTGTTATCAAATGACAACTCATGTCTATGGTTAGGAAACCTTAACCATCTTTGATCAACGAGCTAGTCTAGTAGAGGCTTACTAGGGGCACGGTGTTGTTTATGTAAGTTCTTGGTCAATACAATTATAACATGAATAGTAAACATCTATCATGAACGGGAAACATGACAATAACCATTTTACTATTGCCTCTAGGGTCTATTTCCAACAATTTCATACGCCTTTTCGATGTATGAGGCCGATTTTTTTTCTTTTGTGTGGTGATAATGGTTCATTCAAGTCACCAGTAATCATCCATGGATCTTTTACTTTTGGGCTTATTCACACAAACGATGACCCCATATGGTGCCTCCCCCGAGCATGGGGTTTTCCATAGACAAAAATGTCCCTCCGCCTTAGGGCACGGGGAAACAAAACTCTCTAGTCATGTGTGGTTGCGCCCTTTCTTGATTTAACATTCCTATCCGACATTATTGGTTGTCATAGGTCCCAGGTTGACCTCTATATGTCAAATCATGCCGGTTACAGAATAATAACATAATTCTAAATTGTTTCATATGCCTTTTAGACGTGCAAGCCCGAGTTTTTTTCTTTTGGGTGGCGACTGTGGTTTGTTCAAGTAAAAAAGTCATCCATGGCTCTTTCACTTTTGGGCTTATTAACACTAATGGCGGCCCCATGTGGTGTCTCTCCCGAGCATGGGGTTCTTCATAGACATAAATGCCCCACCGTCTCAGGCCATGGGAAAACAAAATGCTCCAGTCACGTCTGGTTGAGCCCCCTTCTTGCTTTAACATCTTTATCCCACATTATTGCTTGTCATTGGTCTTAAGGTTACCCCTATATTCGAAATCATGTAGGTACTAATTTATTTCTAGATTGTTTCATATGCCTTTTCGATGTACGAGGTCGACTTTTTTCTTTTGCGTGGCGACAGTGGTTCGTTCAACTCACCAATCAACATCCATGGATGTTTCTCTTTTGGGCTTATTCATACTAACGACGACCCCAAGTGGTGCCTTTCCCGAGCACGGGGTTCTCGATAGACAAAATTGGTCTGCTGCCTCGGGCCATGCGGAAAATAAACGCTCTGGTTGCGTGTGGTTGTATCCCCTTGTTGCTTCTACATTCCTTTCCCGCATTATTGGTTATCATAGGTCTTAAGTTAACCCCTATATGCCAAATCATGCAGGTAATAACATATTTCCAAATTGTTTCATATGCCTTTTTGATATGTGAGGCCGAGTTCATTTTCTTTCGCATGGCGACAATGGTTCATTCAAGGCACCAATCATCATCCGTGGCTATTTCGCTTTTGGGATTATTCACACTAACGACTACCCCATGTGGTGCCTCTGCCGAGCATGTGGTTCTCCATAGCCAAAAAAGCCCCGCCGCCTTAGGCCATGGGAAAACAAAACGCTCCAGTCACGTGTCGCCCCTTCTTGTTTTAACATTCCTATCATACATCATTGGTTATCATAGGTCTTATGTTGACCCCTAGATGCCAAATCATACAGGTAATAATATACTTCTACATTGTTTCATATGCCTTTTCGATGTGCGAGGCCGATTTTTTCTTCTGCATGACGACAATGGTTCATTCAAGTCAACAATTATCATACATGGCTCTTTCACTTTTGAGCTTATTCACACTAACGACAGTCCCACGTGATTCATCTCCCAAGCATGGGGTTCTCCATAGACAAAAATGTCGCGCCGCCTCAGGTCATGGGGAAACAAAACGCTCCAGTAACGTGTGGTCGCGCCCCCTTCTTGCTTTAACATTCCTATCCCACTTTATTGGTTGTCATAGGTCTTAGGTTGATCCATATATGCCATATCATGCAGGTAATAACATATTTCTAAATTGTTTCATATGCCTTTTCGATGTGAGAGGCCAAGTTTTTTTCTTTTGTGTGGCGACAATGGTTCGTTTAAGTCACCAATCATCATCCATGACTCTTTTGCTTTTGGACTTATTCACACTAACAATGACCCCATGTATTGCCTATCCCGAGCATGGTGTTCTCCGTAGACAAAAATGCCCCGCCGCCTGAGGCCATGGGAAACATAACGCTCCAGTCACGTGTGGTTGCGCCCCTTCTTCCTTTAACATTCCTATCCTACATTATTGGTTGTCATTGGTCTTAGGTTGACCCCTATATGCCAAATCATAATAGTAATAACATATTTCTAAATGTTTTCATATGCCGTTTCGATATTCGAGGCTTATTTTTTTAGCGTGGCGTCAATGGTTCGTTCAAGTCACCAATCCTCATCCATGGCTGTTTCGGTTTTGGGCTTTTTCACACTAAGACGACCCCATGTGGTACCTCTTGATGGAGTCCTGGACTAAGGGGTCCTCGGGCGTCCGGCCTGTTGGACATGGGCCGGACTAATGGGCTGTGAAGATACAAGACCGAAGACTTTCTCCCGTGTCCGGATAGGACTCTCCTTGGCGTGGAAGGCAACCTTGGCGACCAAATATGAAGATTCCTTTCTCTGTAACCGACCTTGTACCACCCTAGTCCCCTCCGGTGTCTATATAAACCGGAGGGCTTTGTCCGGAAAAGGAGATAGTCATACAGGCTAGACTTCTAGGGTTTTAGCCATCACGATCTCGTGGTAGATCAACTCTTGTAATACTCATATTCATCAAGATCAATCAAGTAGGAAGTAGGGTATTACCTCCATAGAGAAGCCCCGAACCTGGGTAAACATTGTGTCCCCTGTCTCCTGTTACCATCGACCTTAGACGCACAGTTCGGGACCCCCTACCCGAGATTCGCCGGTTTTGACACCGACATTGGTGCTTTCATTGAGAGTTCCACTGTGCCGTCCCCAAAAGGTTTTCGATGGCTGCTTCGATCATCAACAACGGTGCTGTCCAAGGGGAAACCTTCCTCCCCGGATAGATCTTCGTGTTCGGCGGCTTCACACTGCGGGCCAACTCGCTTGGTCATCTGGAGCAGATCGACAGCTACACCCCTGGCCATCAGGTCAGATTTGGGAGCTTAAACTATGTCACGGACATCCGTGGAGATTTGATCTTCGACGGATTCGAGACCACGGCAGCCGCTCCCTACCCCTACGATGAACATGACTTAAATCTGTTATTGGGCCATACTCAGGAAATTGCACCTATAATCGCTCCGGCCTTAGATCCAGAGCAGACCGCGCCATCCGAGGACGGGAGGACCCCACCACGGAAGCTGCAGATTCCGCGGCATTGGAGCCGCACGCAGACCCAACCTCAGCTGATATCTGTGTCTCCGGAGCCTCGGACTTGTTTCCAGTGATAAGCTCCGGACCATGTGCGTCCGCTTATGTCGAGCTAGATCGGTCATCGACCAATGAATTTAGTGCAGCAGACATCTTCCGGCACTCGCCTCTAGGTGACGTGCTGAACTCATTAAAAAATTTGTCCTTAGCAGGGGACTCACAGCCGAACTATATCCGGTTCGGGCTGGAGGCTGATGATGGGGAATTTCGCTTCCCACCCGCCACCCACTACGTAGCCACTGTCGAGGACTTAACTGACATGCTCGATTATGACTCCAAAGACATTGATGGTATGGACGACGATGTAGATGAGGAGCACGGCCACAACCCGCCGTTTACCGGACGTTGGACGGACACTTTGTCGTACAACGTATACATGGTGGATACACCCAAAGAGAATAGCGGCGAGGACAAGGAAAAGCCAGTCGAGGACGAACCTCCCAAGACACAACCAAAGCGCCGGCGTCAGCGGCGCCTCTCTAAATCTCGCTGCAGTAAGGACAGCAGCACCGGCACAGGAGACGATCACACTCCGGACGGTGTCGAAGACAGAGAAGACCCCGACGAACAAACGACTGAACAGGACGATCGGAAAGATGGGCAAGTTAGCCCTGACGAACAGGCAATAGACGACGACTCGGAGGGCAGCACTTATCTTCCACCCTCCGAGGATGAGGTGAGCCTTGGCAATGAGGATTTCATCATGCTTGAGGAACCTCTCGAGCAAGAACGCTTTAGGCGTCAGCTAATAGCCACTGCAAGAAGCCTGAAAAAGAAGCAGCAGCAGCTTCAAGCTGATCAAGATCTGCTCAATGATAGATGGACTGATGTCCTGGCAGCCGAAGAATGCGGCCTTAAACGCCCAGCCAAAAGTTACCCGAAGCGAAAATTGCTACCTCAGTTCGATGATGAGGCGCTGGAGCCCGCACCATCAGCGCACAATGCGGCTGACCGACCACCATGTGGTTGGGATAAAGCGGCAACTCAAGCCGAACGCCAGACCGCCCCACCTCGCCGTAAAGGCAGGGACAAAACAGCTCGGGATTACACATATGACCTCCGGCAGGACCTGGATAGTAGAGCAGGACACACAAGATCGATCTATGGATCGCGAGGACGTGCCTCGACACGCGACAACGGCTACCTATTCGGACGTGACAAACCTAGTCACGCCTGGGCCGAAAACCACAGACGGACTGCATCAGAGCTACGTCACGATGCTGCCCGATATAGAGGCGCCGCACACCCTCTCTACTTCACTGACGAAGTAATGGATCATGAATTCCCAGAAGGGTTTAAACCCATAAACATCGAATCATACGATGGAACAACCGATCCCGCGGTATGGCTCGAGGATTTTATTCTCCATATCCATATGGCCCGCGGAGATGACCTTCACGCCATCAAATACCTCCCATTATAACTCAAAGGGCCGGCTCAGCACTGGTTAAACAGTTTGCCTGAAAATTCTATTGGCAGCTGGGAGGACTTGGAAGAAGCCTTCCTCGACAACTTCCAAGGTACATATGTTCGACCACCAGACGTCGATGACTTGAGTCACATTGTTCAACAGCCCGGAGAGTCAGCCAGGAAATTCTAGACTAGGTTCCTAACTAAAAAGAACCAGATCGTCGACCGTCCGGATGCCGAAGCCCTAGCGGCCTTTAAACATAGCATTCGTGACGAATGGCTCGCCCGTCACCTCGGCCAGGAAAAGCCAAAGTCCATGGCAGCCCTCACGGCACTCATGACCCGCTTTTGTGCGGGTGAGGATAGTTGGCTGGCCCTAGCAAAAACACAGAAAGCGAAATGGGCACCCCCCGAGGTAAAAAATAGCAATGACAAGCTTCGCCGTAGCAGACCCAAACGCCGAAGCAATGGTGACAATGCCGATGACACGACAGTCAACGCCGGATTCAGTGGCTCCAAGCCCGGTCAGCGGAAGAAGCCATATAAAAGAAACAATCAGGGACCATCCATCCTGGACCGCATACTCGACCGTCCGTGCCAGATACATGGCACCCCAGACAAACCAGCCAATCATACCAACAAAGATTGTTGGGTTTTTAAACAGGCCGGCAAGTTAAATACCGAGAACGAAGAAAAGGGGTCGCACAGTGAGGACGATGACGAGGAGCCCCAACAACTGAACACAGGGGGACAAAAGAAGTTCCCCCCCCCCCCCCCCAGGTCAAAATGGTGAACATGATATATGCCACACACATCCCCAAGAGGGAGCGCAAGCGCACGCTCAGGGACGTCTATGCGATAGAGCCAGTCGCCCCAAAATTTAATCCATGGTCGTCATGCCCGATCACTTTTGATCGACAGGATCATCCAACTAGTATCCATCATGGCGGTTCAGCCGCATTGGTCCTTGACCCAATAATTGACGGATTCCACCTGACACGAGTCCTCATGGACAGCGGCAGCAGCCTGAACCTGCTCTATCAGGATACAGTGCGCAAAATGGGCATGAACCCATCACGGATCAAGCCCACAAAAACTACCTTTAAACGAGTCATACCAGGTTTAGAGGCCCGTTGTATGGGCTCAATTACGCCAGAGGTTGTCTTCGGATCTCCGGACAACTTCCGAAGCGAAGAGTTAATCTTCGATATCGTCCCTTTTCGCAGCGGCTACCACGCACTGCTCGGACGAACCGCATTCACTCAATTCAATGCGGTCCCTCATTATGCTTACCTTAAGCTCAAGATGCCCGGACCACGCGACGTCATAACAGTTAATGGAAATACGGAATGCTCCCTCCGTACCGAGGAGCACACCGCCGCCTTTGCAGCAGAAGTACAAAGCGGCCTTTTCAAGCAAAGCCTTAATTCGGCGGCCGAGCCCCCGGACATTATCAAGAGGGTCCGGACTACTCTACAGCAGGACAGCTCGGCTTGTCAAGAGCTCTACTAGCAATTTGGCCTCCGTCCCAGTCCCAACGAAGTGGCGGCATTCACACCGCGCGTACATAACTACGCACTCAAAATACCATGGGGACAGGCGGAGGCATAACTAGCTTGTGATCCACAATACGGCTTGACCGCTCCCGGACACATATACTTTCACTATTTTTTTCTGCTTTTCAGGTTTCTTCTCCAGAGGCCTTCCCTGATGACTTGATCGCGGGTCCTTTCAAAGGACAAATACACCAAGCCGGCAGTCAGCTAGAACGCAGAGGGGAGTTTCTAAATGGTTTCTTTAACAACCACTCTACCTATCTCCAGGGTCCCACGCGCAGCTCTCCCTTGGTCATGGCATGTCAAATAGCCCGTTGCTTATCACACTACTTGTATCAATGCGCTTAGATGTATTAATCAAATCATAATGGAAACAGTTTGCGGACCAAATTTTAGGGCCCCTGCTTATTGCTTTTGCTTCTTTTATGTCTCCTCTTTTTATTACTAATAAGCTTATCAGATAGCACCCATACACTGTGATACGTTTCAATTTGCCAGGGGCTTCATAGCGCCCCACACAATGGCAACAAAGTCCGAACACTTTTTACAAGTACAGTTCGGCACCCCGAATTTAGCACTATATGCATTGGCTCCGAATCATGTCTTTGGTCAATAGTTGGGTTGCCCGGCTCCTGTGCTTGCTACCTTACGTTCCACTATATCGGCTAAGGTAGTAAAGGGAGCACTACTGCGATTGTGCCCTGGTTTACCCGAAGGAGCACCTCAGTAGAGAAAGCCGAAAACCGACTGTCATGATGTAGCGAGAGCCGGTCAGCTCTTCGGAGGTTTCAAGTCGATAGAGATTTTTTCCGCATTACGCGAAGGATCGGTACTTACCCGGTGAAGTGTTTATAGCATTCTAGTTGGGATACTAGGGGTTGCGCCCACATTTTTACTGTCAAACTCCTATGGCTAAGTGAGAGTGCTAAAGCCGCATAGTCTGATTGCCTGGTTTGTTGCGCTAAACACCTCCTTCAAGGACCAAACAATTGGATCAAGAGTGTTTAGGTTCCATCCCGAACACCCTCATACTACCTGCATGGGGGCAGAAGCTGACGACTGGTCAACTCTCAGACTTCATACACAACGGCTGCACAGGAGGCAAATTTTTTCAAACATAACAAAAATTATATTACATAACAACTTTGTTTTATCATACAAGGCACAGACAACCTGAATATATTCATTCAAAGATAATATCTTGCGAACACTGCGCCGCTACAAGGCGAGACCCCTCCAGGACGTCTCCAAAATACCGCTCGGGTGCGCGGTGCTCCTTGCCCTCGGGCGGCCCCTCGGTCACAAGCTTGGCGTCCATCTTCGCCCACCACGTCTTGACTCGTGCGAAGGCCATCCGCGCTCCCTCGATGCAGACTGATCGCTTGATGACGTCCAGCTGAGGACAGGCGTTCACCGGCCACTTCACGAGGCCAAAGTAACTGCTGGGTATAGCTTCAGCGGCCACAGCCGGATTGTTAAATCCTTCATGGCCAGTTCGGCCACCCTATGCAGCTCGACCAGCTGTTTTAGCTAATCGGTGAAGGGCACTGGATGTTCTGGCGCAAGATATTGTGACCAGAACAACTTCTCCATTGAGCTCCCGTCTTCGACCAGGAAGAACTCTGCAGTGTCTAACACACTGCGTGGCAGGTCCGCAAACGCCCTCGAGAACTCCGAATCCGGGTTAGTAAGGCATACTTCTTCTTCACATACTTGCTTTGCATACTAAATGCCTTACCCGCCGCGATCTTCTTGGCCTCCTGGATCTCCTGGAGGGTGCCCTGGGCCTCAACCCGGGCTTCTTCAGCACTTTGGCGAGCCTTGGCAAGTTCGGCCTCTCGATCCGACCCATCGCACTCCAAGGCCTCGCATTTCTTCACCGTGTCCTGGAGCTCTTGCTGGACCTCGTTGACCTGGGCCTTGAGCTTCTTACGGGAGGCCTGCTCCTTGACAGCCTTCCCCTCGGCTTCGGCCAGGGCCTTTTTAAGGGCCTCGACCTCGGTCGTCACTCCTGCACATATCATAACATTATGGTCAATACACATAATTTATTCTTTCCGAATACACAGCCGGTCATTACATACCTTGCTGGTCTTCCAACTGCTTCCTCCCTTGTCCGAGCTCCTCCTCGGCCCGCTCTAGTCTCTGTTTTAGTCCGGAGACTTCGACAGTGTGTGAGGTCGCGGCCAGTAACGACGCCTGCTCATTAATACAAGACACATTTAGTTAGTTTCCTGCAAAAGCGAATTGATCCTCTGTCCGGTCTTTGCTTTCCGAACACCGGACAGTGTCTCAGGGGCTACTGTCTATATAGGGATTTTGTCCTTTGTGTCGCTTACCTCAAAACCTGTCAGCAGGCCGCTGCAGGCTTCGGTCAGTCCGCTCTTGACAGACTGAACCCTCTCAATCACCATACCCATAAGGATACGGTGTTCTTCCACAATGGAAGCGCCTCGCAGCATTTCCAGAAGATTGTCTGGTGCCCCTAGTTGAGCAGAGGTCACCGGTGGGATAGGCACACCTCTGTCTTTCAGAGGAGGCTCCGGAGTCGTGTAGGTCTCCGGAACCGTATCCGAACGGGGGCTGAACTGAATACGGCCCCCATCGCCAGTCCCCATGGGGGACTGCTCCCCCATGTGTCCGGCGGCCGAGGTTTCGCCCTCTAGCGCCACCCTGACGGCCTCCTGGGACTCTCCCTGGCCTGGTAAAGTCCTTCGCGACAGCACCTCGGCGTTTCCCTTGGCCGTGGGAGAGTAAGCGGCCGGCGGTGACACGTTGGCCATCTCCCTTGAATCCAATGAACCTCTTGATGAGGATCGCTGGAAGCTGTCGTGGGCTGGACTACGATTGCAAAATTAAACCATGTTAATACAATGACAAGGAAAGGCCGGATACACGGGCGAGTACGAGTCTGTCAGTACTTACGATGTGGCCAGGGGCTTGCTCCGGGGGCGTCGCTCCGGACTGCTGTCGACGTCCCACGCGACCTTATCCGCGAGGGAGACTTTCGCCTTCTTGGGCGCCTGCTACCTCTTGAGCATCCATTGGTTTTTTCCTTGAAGAGGAAAGGGTGATGCAGCAAAGTAGCGTAAGTATTTTCCACAGTTTTTGAGAACCAAGGTATCAATCCAGTAGGAGGCCACACGCAAGTCCCTCGTACCTATACAAACAAATAAGAACCTTGCAACCAACGCGATAAAGGCGTTGTCAATCCCTTCACGGCCACTTGCAAAAGTGAGATCTGATAGAGATGATAAGATAATATTTTTGGTATTTTTATGATAAAGATTAAAAGTAAAGATTGCAAAATAAACGGTGACAGAAATAGCTAGTTGATGGGAGATTAATATGATGGAAAATAGACACAGGGCCCATAGGTTTCACTAGTGGCTTCTCTCAAGATAGCATAAGTATTACGGTGGGTGAACAAATTACTGTCGAGCAATTGATAGAAAAGTGCATAATTATGAGAATATCTAGGCATGATCATGTATATAGGCATCACGTCCGTGACAAGTAGACCGACTCCTGCCTGCATCTACTACTATTACTCCACACATCGACCGCTATCTAGCATGCATCTAGAGTATTAAGTTCATAAGAACAGACTAACGCATTAAGCAAGATCACATGATGTAGAGGGATAAACTCAAGCAATATGATATAAACCCCATCTTATTATCCTCGATGGAAACAATACAATACGTGCCTTGCTGCCCCTGCTGTCACTGGGAAAGGCCACCACAAGATTGAACCCAAAGCTAAGCACTTCTCCCATTGCAAGAAAGATCAATCTAGTAGGCCAAACCAAACTGATAATTCGAAGAGACTTGCAAAGATAACCAATCATGCATAAAAGAATTCAGAGAAGATTCAAATATTGTTCATAGATAATCTTGATCATAAACCCACAATTCATCGGATCTCGACAAACACACCGCAAAAAGAATTACATCGAATAGATCTCCAAGAAGATCGAGGAGAACTTTGTATTGAGAACCAAACAGAGAGAAGAAGCCATCTAGCTAATAACTATGGACCCGAAGGTCTGTGGTAAACTACTCACACGTCATCGGAGAGGTTATGGTGTTGATGTACAAGCCCTCCATGATCGATTCCCTCTCCGGCGGAGCGCCAGAAAAGGCCCCAAGATGGGATCTCACGGCTACAGAAGGTTGCGACGGTGGAAATAGGTTTTCGTGGTGCTCCTGGTTGGTTTCAGGGTACATGGGTATATATAGGAGGAAGAAGTAGGTCGGTGGAGCCGCGAGGGGCCCACGAGGGTGAGGGCGCGCCCAGGGGGCAGGCGCGCCTCCCTGCCTCGTGGCCTCCTCGTTGATTTCTTGACGTCCACTCCAAGTCCTCTGGATCACGTTTGTTCCAAAAATCACGCTCCAGAAGATTTCATTCCGTTTGGACTCCGTTTGATATTCCTTTTCTGCGAAACACTGAAATAGGCAAAAAAAACCAGCAATTTGCACTGGGCCTTGGGTTAATAGGTTAGTCCCAAAATTATATAAAAGTGTATAGTAAAGCCCATTTAACATCCAAAACGGATAATATTATAGCATGGAACAATCAAAAATTATAGATACGTTGGAGACGTATCAAGCATCCCCAAGCTTAATTCCTGCTCGTCCTCGAGTAGGTAAATGATAAAAACAGAATTTTTCATGTGGAATGCTACCTAGCATATTTCTCAATGTAATTTTCTTTATTGTGGCATGAATGTTCAGATCCGAAAGATTCAGGATAAAAGTTTAATATTGACATAAAAATAATAACACTTCAAGCATACTGACAAAGCAATCATGTCTTCTCAAAATAACATGGCCAAAGAAAGTTAACCCTACAAAATCATATAGTCTGGCTATGCTCTATCTTCATCACACAAAGTATTTAATCATGCACAACCCCGATGACAAGCCAAGAAATTGTTTCATACTTTTGATGTTCTCAAACTTTTTCAATCTTCATGCAATACATGAGCGTGAGCCATGGACATAGCACTATGGGTGGAATAGGATGGCGGTTGTGGAGAAGACAAAAAGGAGAAGATAGTCTCACATCAACTAGGTGTATCAACGGTCTATGGAGATGCCCATCAATAGATATCAATGTGAGTGAGTAGGGATTGCCATGCAATGGATGCACTAGAGCTATAAGTGTATGAAAGCTCAACGAAAGAAACTAAGTGGGTGTGCATCCAACTCGCTTGCTCAAGAAGACCTAGGGCATTTTCAGGAAGCCCATCATTGGAATATACAAGCCAAGTTCTACAATGTAAAATTCCCACTAGTATATGAAAGTGACAACATAGGAGACTCTCTATCATGAAGATCATGGTGCTATTTTGAAGCACAAGTGTGGTAAAAGGATAGTAACATTGTCCCTTCTCTCTTTTTCTCTCATTTTTTTTATTTGGGCCTTTTCTCTTTTTTGGCCTCTTTTCTTTCTTTTTATTTTTTTTCGTCTGGAGTCTCATCCCTACTTGTGGGGGAATCATAGTCTCCATCATCCTTTCCTCACTTGTGACAATGCTCTAATAATGATGATCATCACACTTTTATTTACTTACAACTCAAAGATTACAACTCAATACTTAGAAAAAAATATGACTCTATGTGAATGCCTCCGGCGGTGTACCGGGATATGCAATGAATCAAGAGTGACATGTATGAAAGAATTATAAAGGTGGCTTTGCCACACATACTATGTGAACTTCATGATCATGCAAAGCTATATGACAATGATGGAACGTGTCATAATAAATGGAACAGTGGTAAGTTGTATGGCAATATATCTCGGAATGGCTATGGAAATGCCATAATAGGTAGGTATGGTGGCTGTTTTGAGGAAGGTATACGGTGGGTGTAAGATACCGGCGAAAGGTGTGCGGTATTAGAGAGGCTAGCAATGGTGGAAGGATGAGAGTGCGTATAATCCATGGACTCAACATTAGTCATAAAGAACTCACATACTTATTGCAAAAATCTATTAGTTATCAAAACAAAGTACTGCGCATGCTCCTAGGGGGATAGATTGGTAGGAAAAGACCATCGCTCGTCCCCGACCGCCACTCATAAGGAAGACAATCAATAAATAAGTCATGCTCCAACTTCATCACATAACGGTTCACCATACGTGCATGCTACGGGAATCACAAACTTTAGAACAAGTATTTCTCAAATTCACAACTACTCAACTAGCATGACTCTAATATCACCATCTTCATATCTCAAAACAATTATCAAGTATAAAACTTTTCTTAGTATTCAATGCACTTATATGAAAGTTTTTATTATATCCATCTTGAATGCCTATCATATTAGGACTAAATTTATAGCCAAGGCAAACTACCATGCTGTTCTAAAAGACTCTCAAAATAATATAAGTGAAGCATGAGAGATCAACAATTTCTATAAAATATAACCACCACCGTGCTCTAAAAGATATAAGTGAAGCACTAGAGCAAATTTGTTTAGCTCAAAAGATATAAGTGAAGCACATAGAGTATTCTAATAAATTCCGATAGATGTGTGTCTCTCCCAAAAGGTGTGTACAGCAAGTATGATTGTTATGAACTAAAAATAAAAGACTCAAATCATACAAGACGCTCCAAGCAAAACACATATCATGTGGTAAAACGCTCCAAGCAAAACACATATCATGTGGTAAATAAAAATATAGCTCCAAGTAAAGTTACCGATGGACGAAGACAAGAGAGGGGATGCCTTCCGGGGCATCCCCAAGCTTAGGCTTTTGGTTGTCCTTGTATTTTACCTTGGGGTGCCTTGGGCATCCCCAAGCTTAGGCTCTTGCCACTCCTTGTTCCATAATCCATCAAATCTTTACCCAAAACTTAAAAACTTCACAACACAAAACTTCACAGAAAATCTCATGAGCTCCGTTAGTATAAGAAAGCAAATCACCATCATAAGGTACTGTAATGAACTCATTCTTTATTTATATTGGTGTTAAACCTATTGTATTCCAACTTCTCTATGGTTCATAACCTACGACACTAGCCATAGATTCATCAAAATAAGCAAACAACACACGAGAAATAGAATCTGTCAAAAAACAGAACAGTCTGTAGTAATCTGTATCAAACGCATACTTCTGGAACTCCAAAAATTCTAAAATAAATTTCTGGACGTGAGGAATTTATCTATTAATAATATGAAAAAATAATAAACTAAATAGCACTCTCCAGTAAAAAGTTGTAGCTCATCTCGTGAGCGCTAAAGCTTCTGTTTTTTACAGCAAGATCAAAAAGACTTCACCCAAGTCTTCCCAAAGGTTCTACTTGGCACAAACACTAATTAAAACATAAAACCACATCTAAACAGAAGCTAGATGAATTATTTATTACTAAACAGAACCAAAAAGCAAGAAACTAAAATAACATTGGGTTGCCTCCCAACAAGCGCTATCGTTTAACGCCTCTAGCTAGGCATAAAGGCAAGGATAGATCTAGGTATTACCATCTTTGGTAGGCAATTCTTCAATAAGACACATATAACCCTTAGGAGTTTCCTTATTTTTATTAATTATCAAACTCCTAGGCAACAAATCGAGAAAATCATTTGTAGCAAAAGGTCCCTTAATGATAGCGAGAAAGTTTGGGTGAACACTTATGGATTTGAGATCCGCATTTCCCTTACTAGAAGTTTCACCCTTATTTTTAGGAACATACATTAATTTGGCAATTTTAGCTTTAGAAGGTTTTGGAGTATTTTTCATGGAAGAAAAGGCAGACCCTAGGTTGGTAATAATATCCTCAATTTTATCAATTCTAGTGGAATCTTGATCTATCTTTTCGTTAACCATAGGTTCCTTTTTAAAAAAAAATTAAGAGCAACTCCTACCTTAGATCCGTATTGGGTAATTTGGTTGTGGATCTTTCTACCCAAATTTTCAATCAACTCTACGGTGGCAACTTTATTTTCAATAATTTCAAGCCTTTGCATCACATGTTCCAAAGTTAAAATAGTTCCATTAACCAAAAGAGGTGGTGGGCCAAACAAATCTATCATAGCATTATAAGAATCAAAAGTATGGCTACCCAAGAAATTTCCTCCGGTAATGGTATCAAGAATATATCTATTCCAAGGAGTGATGCCTACATAAAAATTGCGAAGAAGAACGGAAGTAGATTGCTTCCTAGTAGATCTATTTTGCGCATTGCAAATTCTGTACCAAGCATCTTTTAGATTTTCTCCCTCCCTTTTTTAAAATTAAGAACTTCATTCTCGGGAGACAAAGGAGTAGATAAAGGACCGGCCATGATGGCACACGGGGCACAAGGGGCAAGCGAAAAAGAGGCGAACAGAAAGAGAGGGCGAATAAAACGGCAAGGGTGAAGTGGGGGAGAGGAAAACGAGAGGCAAATGGCAAATAATGTAATGCGAGGGATAAGAGTTTGTGATGGGTACTTGGTATGTCTTGACTTGTACGTAGACTCCCCGGCAACGGCGCCAGAAATCCTTCTTGCTACCTCTTGAGCATGCGTTGGTTTTTCCCTTGAAGAGGAAAGGGTGATGCAGCAAAGTAGCGTAAGTATTTCCCTCAGTTTTTGAGAACCAAGGTATCAATCCAGTAGGAGGCCACACGCAAGTCCCTCGTACCTACACAAACAAATAAGAACCTTGCAACCAACGCGATAAAGGGGTTGTCAATCCCTTCATGGCCACTTGCAAAAATGAGATCTCATAGAGATGATAAGATAATATTTTTGGTATTTTTATGATAAAGATTAAAAGTAAAGATTGCAAAATAAACAGCGACATAAATAGCTAGTTGACGGGAGATTAATATGATGGAAAATGGACCTGGGGGCCATAGGTTTCACTAGTGGCTTCTCTCAAGATAGCATAAGTATTACGGTGGATGAACAAATTACTGTCGAGAAATTGATAGGAAAGTGCATAATTATGAGAATATGTAGGCATGATCATCTATATAGGCATCACGTCCGTGACAAGTAGACCGACTCCTGCTTGCATCTACTACTATTACTCCACACATCGACCCCTATCCAGCATGCATCTAGAGTATTAAGTTCATAAGAACAGAGTAATCCATTAATCAAGATGACATGATGTAGGGGGATAAACTTGTTGGAAATATGCCCTAGAGGCAATAATAAAATGGTTATTATTATATTTCCTTGTTCATGATAATTGTCTATTGTTCATGCTATAATTGTGTTATCCGGAAATCGTAATACATGTGCGAACACATAGACCATAACATGTCCCTAGTGAGCCTCTAGTTGACTAGCTCGTTGATCAATATGTGGTTACGGTTTCCTGACCATGGACATTGGATGTCATTGATAACGGGATCACATCATTAGGAGAATGATGTGATGGACAAGACCCAATCCTAAGCATAGCACTAGATCGTGTAGTTCGTTTGCTGAAGCTTTTCTAATGTCAAGTATCATTTCCTTAGACCATGAGATCGTGCAACTCCCGGATACCGTAGGAGTGCGTTGGGTGTATCAAACGTCACAACGTAACTGGGTGGCTATAAAGGTGCACTACATGTATCTCCGAAAGTGTCTGTTGGGTTGGCTCGGATCGAGACTGGGATTTGTCACTCTGTATGACGGAGAGGTATCTCTGGGCCCACTCGGTATTGCATCATCATAATGATCTCAATGTGACTAAGTAGTTAGTCACGGGATCATTCATTACAGAATGAGTAAAGTGACTTGCTGGTAACGAGATTGAACGAGGTATTGGGATACCGACGATCGAATCTCGGGCATGTAACGTACCGATTGACAAAGGGAATTGTATACGGGATTGCTTGAATCCTCGACATCGTGGTTCATCCGATGAGATCATCGTGGAACATGTGGGAGCCAACATGGGTATCCAGATCCCGTTGTTGGTTATTGGCCAGAGAGGTGTCTCGGTCATGTCTGCATGATTCCCGAACCCGTAGGGTCTACACACTTAAGGTTCGATGACGCTAGGGTTATAAGGAAGGTTTGTATGTGATTACCGAATGTAGTTCGGCGTCCCGGATGAGATCCCGGACGTCACGAGGAGATCCGGAATGGTCCGGAGGTAAAGATTTATATATGGGAAGTCACCATACGGTCACCGGAAATATTCGGGGGTATACCGGTATTGTACCGGGACCACCGGAGGGGTTCCGAGGGGTCCACCGGGAGGGTCCACCTGCCCCGGAAGGCCTTATGGGCTGTAGGTGGAAGGGAACCAGCCCATAGTGGGCTGGGCACCAACCCCCCTAGGGCCCATGCGCCTAGGGTTTTGGGGAAACCCTAAAGAGGGGCGCCCCCCTTGCTTGGGGGCAAGCCACCTCCCCCTTGGCCGCCGCCCCCCCCCCCCTCTAGATCCCATCTAGAGGGGCCGCCCCCCTTCCCCCTTCTCCCTATAAATAGAGGGGTGAGGGGAGGGCTGCAACACCACATCCAAGGCGCAGCCCCTCCCCTCCCCAACACCTCTCCTCCTCCGTGTGTGCTTGGCGAAGCCCTGCCGGAGAACTATCACTCCACCACCACCACGCCGTCGTGCTGCTGTTGGAGCCTTCTTCCTCAACCTCTCCCTCCTCCTTGCTGGATCAAGGCGTGGGAGACGTCACTGCTCCGTACGTGTGTTGAACACGGAGGTGCCGTCCGTTCGGCGCTTGGATCATCGGTGATTTGGATCACGACGAGTACGACTCCATCAACCCCATTCTCTTGAACGCTTCCGCTCGCGATCTACAAGGGTATGTAGATGCACTCCTCCCCTCTCGTTGCTAGTAAACTCCATAGATTGATCTTGGTGATGCGTAGAAAATTTTAATTTCTGCTATGATCCCCAACAGTGGCATCATGAGCTAGGTCTATGCGTAGTTTCTATGCACGAGTAGAACACAAGTTGTTGTGGGCGTTGATTTTGTCAATTTACTTGCCGTTACTAGTCTTATCTTGATTCGGCGGCATCGTGGGATGAAGCGGCCCGAACCGACCTTACACGTACGCTTACGTGAGACAGGTTCCACCGACTGACATGCACTAGTTGCATAAGGTGGCTGGCGGGTGTCTGTCTCTCCCACTTTAGTCGGATCGGATTCGATGAAAAGGGTCCTTATGAAGGGTAAATAGAAATTGGCATATCACGTTGTGGTTTTGGCATAGGTAAGAATCGTTCTTGCTAGAAACCTATAGCAGCCACGTAAAAGTTTGCAACAACAATTAGAGGACGTCTAACTTGTTTTTGCAGCAAGTGTCATGTGATGTGATATGGCCAGAAGGATGTGATGAATGATATATGTGATGTATGAGATTGATCATGTTCTTGTAATAGGAATCACGACTTGCATGTCGATGAGTATGACAACCGGCAGGAGCCTAGGAGTTGTCTTAATTTATTTATGACCTGCGTCTCAACTGAAACGTCATGTAATTACTTTACTTTATTGCTAACCGTTAGCCATAGTAGTAGAAGTAATAATTGGTGAGACAACTTCATGAAGACACGATGATGGAGATCATGGTGTCATGCCGGTGACGATGATGAACATGGCGCCCCGAAGATGGAGATCAAAAGGAGCAAAATGATATTGGCCATATCATGTCACTATTTGATTGCATGTGATGTTTATCATGTTTTACATCTTATTACTTAGAACGACGGTGGCATAAATAAGATGATCCCTCGCTAAAATTTCAAGAAATTGTTCCCCCTAACTGTGCACCGTTGCGAAGGTTCGTTGTTCCGAAGCACCACATGATGATCGGGTGTGATAGGTTCTAACGTTCGCATACAACGGGTGTAAGCCAGATTTACACACGCAATACACTTAGGTTGACTTGACGAGCCTAGCATGTACAGACATGGCCTCGGAACACAAGAGACCGAAAGGTCGAACATGAGTCGTATAGCAGATACGATCAACATGAAGATGTTCACCGATGATGACTAGTCCGTCTCACGTGATGGTTGGACACGGCCTAGTTGACTCGGATCATGTATCACTTAGATGACTAGAGGGATGTCTGTCTGAGTGGGAGTTCGTTAATAATTTGATTAGATGAACTTAATTATCATGAACTTAGTCTAAAAACCTTTACAATATGTCTTGTAGATCAAATGGCCCACGCCAATGTTGCCCTCAACTTCAACGCGTTCCTAGAGAAAACCAAGCTGAAAGACGATGGTAGCAACTACAGGACTGGGTCCATAACCTGAGGATTATCCTCATAGCTGCCAAGAAAGCATATGTCCTTGAAGCACCGCTAGGTGATGCACCTATTTTCCCAGCAACTCAAGACGTTCTGAAACGCCTGGCAGTCACGTAGTGATGATTACTCCCTGGTTCAGTGCGGCATGCTCTACAGCTTAGAACCGGGGCTCCAAAAGTGTTTTGAGCAGCACGGAGCATATGAGATGTTCCAAGAGCTGAAAATGGTTTTCCAAGCTCATGCCCGGGTCGAGAGATATGAAGTCTCTGACAAGTTCTACAGTTGTAAGATGGAGGAGAATAGTTCCGTCAGCGAACACATACTCAAAATGTCTGGGTTGCACAACCGCTTGTCTCAGCTGGGAGTTAATCTCCCGGATGACGCGGTCATTGACAGAATCCTTCAGTCGCTCCCACCTAGCTACAAGAGCTTTGTGATGAACTTCAGTATGTAGGGGATGGAAAAGACCATTCCTGAGGTATATTCAATGCTGAAATCAGCGGAGGTGGAGATCAAAAAGGAACATCAAGTGTTGATGGTGAATAAAAAAACTAAGTTCAAGAAAGGCAAGGGTAAGAAGAACTTCAAGAAAGACGGCAAGGGAGTTGCCGCGCCCGGTAAGCAAGCTGCCAGGAAGAAGACAAAGAATGGACCCAAGCCTGAGACTGAGTGCTTTTATTGCAAGGGAAACGGTCACTTGAAGCGGAACTGCCCCAAGTACTTAGCGGATAAGAAGGCCGGCAATACCAAAGGTATATGTGATATACATGTTATTGATGTGTACCTAACCAGCGCTCGTAGTAGCTCCTGGGTATTTGATACCGGTGCGGTTGCTCATATTTGTAACTCAAAGCAGGAGCTGCGGAATAAGCGGAGACTGGCAAAGGACGAGGTGACGATGCGCGTCGGGAATGGTTCCAAGGTCGATGTGATCGCCGTCGGCACGCTACCTCTACATTTACCTACGGGATTAGTTTTAAACCTCAATAATTGTTATTTAGTGCCAGCTTTGAGCATGAACATTGTATCTGGATCTCGTTTAATGCGAGATGGCTACTCATTTAAATCCGAGAATAATGGTTGTTCTATTTATATGAGAGATATGTTTTATGGTCATGCCCCGCTGGTCAATGGTTTATTCTTAATGAATCTCGAACGTGATGTTACACATATTCATAGTGTGAATGCCAAGAAATGTAAGGTTGATAATGATAGTCCCACATACTTGTGGCACTGCCGCCTTGGTCATATTGGTGTCAAACGCATGAAGAAACTCCATGCAGATGGACTTTTGGAGTCTCTTGATTATGAATCATTTGACACGTGCGAACCATGCCTCATGGGCAAAATGACCAAGACTCTGTTCTCCGGAACAGTGGAGCGAGCAACCAACTTATTGGAAATCATACATACTGATGTGTGCGGTCCAATGAGCGTTGAGGCTCACGGTGGCTATCATTATGTTCTCACCCTCACTGATGACTTGAGTAGATATGGGTATGTCTACTTAATGAAACACAAGTCTGAGACCTTTGAAAAGTTCAAGGAATTTCAGAGTGAGGTTGAAAATCAACGTGACAGGAAAATAAAGTTCTTACGATCAGATCGTGGAGGGGAATATTTGAGTCACGAATTTGGCACACACTTAAGGAAATGTGGAATTGTTTCACAACTCACGCCGCCTGGAACACCACAGTGTAATGGTGTGTCCGAATGTCGTAATCGCACTCTATTAGATATGGTGCGATCTATGATGTCTCTTACCGATCTACCGCTATCATTCTGGGGTTATGCTTTAGAGACTGCCGCATTCACTTTAAATAGGGCTCCGTCAAAATCCGTTGAGACGACACCGTATGAATTATGGTTAGGAAAGAAACCTAAGCTGTCGTTTCTTAAAGTTTGGGGATGCGATGCTTATGTCAAGAAACTTCAACCTGAAAAGCTCGAACCCAAGTCGGAAAAATGCGTCTTCATAGGATACCCTAAGGAAACCATTGGGTATACCTTCTACCTCAGATCCGAAGGCAAGATCTTCATTGCCAAGAACGGGTCCTTTCTGGAGAAAGAGTTTCTCTCGAAAGAAGTAAGTGGGAGGAAAGTGGAACTTGATGAGATGACCTCTCTCGAACCAGAAAGTACCGCAGCACAAGAAAATGTTTCTGTGGTGCCTGCACCGACTAGAGAGGAAGTTAATGATGACGATCCTGATCAAGTTACCACTGAACTTCGTAGGTCCACAAGGACACGTTTCGCGCCAGAGTGGTACGGCAACCCCGTCCTGGAAGTCATGTTGTTGGACAACGGTGAACCTTCGAACTATGAAGAAGCAATGGCGGGTCCAGATTCCAACAAATGGCTTGAAGCCATGCAATCCGAGATAGGATCCATGTATGAAAACAAAGTGTGGACTTTGACAGACTTGCCCGATGATCGGCGAGCGATAGAAAATAAATGGATCTTTAAGAAGAAGACGGACGCGGATGGAAATGTTACCATCTATAAAGCTCGACTTGTGGCTAAGGGTTATCGACAAGTTCAAGGAGTTGACTACAATGAGACCTTCTCACCCGTAGCGAAGCTGAAGTCCGTCCGAATCATGTTAGCAATTTCCGCATTCTACGATTATGAAATATGGCAAATGGACGTCAAAACGGCATTCCTTAACGGCTTCCTTAAGGAAGAATTGCATATGATGCAGGCGGAAGGTTTTGTCGATCCTAAGAATGCTGACAAAGTATGCAAGCTCCAGCGCTCAATCTATGGGCTGGTGCAGGCATCTCGGAGTTGGAACATTCGCTTTGATGAGATGATCAAAGCGTTTGGGTTTACACAGACTTATGGAGAAGCCTGTGTTTACAAGAAAGTGAGTGGGAGCTCTGTAGCATTTCTCATATTATATGTGGATGACATACTATTGATGGGAAATGATATAGAATTCTTGGAAAGTATAAAGGCCTACTTGAATAAGTGTTTTTCAATGAAGGACCTTGGAGAAGCTGCTTACATATTAGGCATCAAGATCTATAGAGATAGATCGAGACGCCTCATAGGTCTTTCACAAAGCACATACCTTGACAAGATATTGAAGAAGTTCAATATGGATCAGTCCAAGAAGGGGTTCTTGCCTGTATTGCAAGGTGTGAGATTGAGCACGGCTCAATGCCCGACCATGGCAGAAGATAGAGAAAAGATGAGTGTCGTCCCCTATGCCTCGGCCATAGGGTCTATTATGTATGCCATGCTGTGTACCAGACCTGATGTAAACCTTGCCGTAAGTTTGGTAGGAAGGTACAAAAGTAATCCCGGCATGGAACACTCGACAGCGGCCAAGAACATCCTGAAGTACCTGAAAAGGACTAAGGATATGTTTCTCGTTTATGGAGGTGACGAAGAGCTCGTCGTAAAGGGTTACGTCGATGCTAGCTTTGACACAGATCTGGATGACTCTAAGTCACAAACCGGATACGTGTATATTTTGATTGGTGGGGCAGTCAGCTGGTGCAGTTGCAAGCAAAGCGTCATGGCGGGATCTACATGTGAAGCGGAGTACATGGCAGCCTTGGAGGCAGCACATGAAGCAATCTGGATGAAGGAGTTCATTGCCGACCTAGGAGTTATTCCCAATGCCGGGGCCGATGACTCTCTTCTGTGACAACACTGGAGCTATTGCCCTTGCCAAGGAGCCCAGGTTTCACAAGAAGACCAGGCACATCAAGCGTCGCTTCAACTCCATTCGTGAAAATGTTCAAAATGGAGACATAGATATTTGTAAAGTACATACGGATTTGAATGTCGCAGATCCGTTGACTAAATCTCTTCCACGGGCAAAACATGATCAACACCAGAACTCTATGGGTATACGATTCATCACAATGTAACTAGATTATTGACTATAGTGCAAGTGGGAGACTGTTGGAAATATGCCCTAGAGGCAATAATAAAATGGTTATTATTATATTTCCTTGTTCATGATAATTGTCTATTGTTCATGCTATAATTGTGTTATCCGGAAATCGTAATACATGTGTGAACACATAGACCATAACATGTCCCTAGTGAGCGTCTAGTTGACTAGCTCGTTGATCAATAGATGGTTACGGTTTCCTGACAATGGACATTGGATGTCATTGATAACGGGATCACATCATTAGGAGAATGATGTGATGGACAAGATCCAATCCTAAGCATAGCACAAGATCGTGTAGTTCGTTTGCTGAAGCTTTTCTAATGTCAAGTATCATTTCCTTAGACCATGAGATCATGCAACTCCTGGATACCGTAGGAATGCTTTGGGTGTACCAAACGTCACAACGTAACTGGGTGTCTATAAAGGTGCACTACAGGTATCTCCGAAAGTGTCTGTTGGGTTGGCTCGGATCAAGACTGGGATTTGTCACTCCGTATGACGGAGAGGTATCTCTGGGCCCACTCGGTATTGCATCATCATAATGAGCTCAATGTGACTAAGTAGTTAGTCACGGGATCATGCATTACGGAACGAGTAAAGTGACTTGCCGGTAACGAGATTGAACGAGGTATTGGGATACCGACGATCGAATCTCGGGCAAGTAACGTACCGATTGACAAAGGGAATTATATACGGGATTGCTTGAATCCTCGACATCGTGGTTCATCCGTTGAGGTCATCATGGAACATGTGGGAGCCAACATGGGTATCCAGATCCCGTTGTTGGTTATTGGCCAGAGAGGTGTCTCGGTCATGTCTGCATGATTCCCGAACCCGTAGGGTCTACACACTTAAGATTCGATGACGCTAGGGTTATAAGGAAGGTTTTTATGTGATTACCGAATGTTGTTCGGAGTCCCGGATGAGATCCCGGACGTCACGAGGAGTTCCGGAATGGTCCGGAGGTAAAGATTTATATATGGGAAGTCACCATACAGTCGCCGGAAATATTCGGGGGTATACCGGTATTGTACCGGGACCACCGGAGGGGTTCCGGGGGGTCCACCGGGAGGGTCCACCTGCCCCGGAGGGCCTTATGGGCTGTAGGTGGAAGGGAGCCAGCCCTTAGTGGGCTGGGCACCAACCCCCCTAGGGCCCATGCGCCTAGGGTTTTGGGGAAACCCTAAAGAGGGGCGCCCCCCTTGCTTGGGGGGCAAGCCACCTCCCCCTTGGCCGCCGCCCCCCCTCTAGATCCCATCTAGAGGGGCCGGCCCCCTTCCCCCTTCTCCCTATAAATAGAGGGGTGAGGGGAGGGCTGCAGCACCACATCCAAGGCGCAGCCCCTCCCCTCCCCAACACCTCTCCTCCTCCGCGTGTGCTTGGCGAAGCCCTGCCGGAGAATTGTCACTCCACCACCACCACGCCGTCGTGCTGCTGTTGGAGCCTTCTTCCTCAACCTCTCCCTCCTCCTTGCTGGATCAAGGCGTGGGAGACGTCACTGCTCCGTACGTGTGTTGAACACGGAGGTGCCGTCCGTTCGGCGCTTGGATCATCGGTGATTTGGATCACGACGAGTACGACTCCATCAACACCGTTCTCTTGAACGCTTCCGCTCGCGATCTACAAGGGTATGTAGATGCACTCCTCCCCTCTCGTTGCTAATAAAGATAACCAATCATACATAAAAGAATGCAGAGAAGATCCAAATATTGTTCATAGATAATCTTGATCATAAACCCACAATTCATCGGATCTTGACAAACACACCGCAAAAAGAATTACATCGAATAGATCTCCAAGAAGATCGAGGAGAACTTTGTATTGAGATCCAAAGAGAGAGAAGAAGCCATCTAGCTAATAACTATGCACCCGAAGGTTTGTGGTAAACTACTCACACATCATCCGAGAGGCTATGGTGTTGATGTAGAAGCCCTCCGTGATCGATTCCCTCTCCGGCGGAGCGCCGGAAAAGGCCCCAAGATGGGATCTCACGGGTACAGAAGGTTGCGGCGGTGGAAATAGGTTTCCGTGGTGCTCCTGGTTGGTTTCGGGGTACATGGGTATATATAGGAGGAAGAAGTAGGTTGGTGGAGCCACGAGGGGCCCACGAGGGTGGGGGCGCGCCTCCCTACCCTGTTCCCTCCTCGTTGATTTCTTGACGTCCACTCCAAGTCCTCTGGATCACGTTTGTTCCAAAAATCACGCTCCTGAAGGTTTCATTCCGTTTGGACTCCGTTTGATATTCCTTTTCTGTGAAACACTGAAATAGGCAAAAAAAAACAGCAATTTGCACTAGGCCTTGGGTTAATAGGTTAGTCCCAAAAATAATATAAAAGTGTATAGTAAATCCCATTAAACATCCAAAACGGATAATATAATAGCATGGAACAATCAAAAATTATATATACGTTGGAGACGTATTAGCGCCTCCGCCTCCAGATTCGTGGAGGCCGCCCTCTTCTTCCTCCCCCCATCTAGGGGAGGGTTGCTTTCCTCCTCCTCATCGTTGTCTTCGGCGGCGGAGGAGTGATTCTTGTCTTCGGACATCCCGTCCGAAGTGCCCTTGCGGCGCCCCCCCCCCCCAGCCCCCCTCGGCCTTCTTCTAGGCCTTCTTCTCCGATGGTTGGTAGGGCGCCGGCACCAGCATCTTTGCCAGTAGCGGGATGACTGGCTCTTTGGGCAGCGGAGCCGAACTATGAATTCGCTCTGCTTTGTCCGTCCATTCCTGAAAGGATAAATTAGCAAAGTTTAGTTACCCTCCTTGGACAAACAGATAGAGAGTACACCTTGAGATGTGAAGCACTTACGGCACTGGCGGGATGGGCAAGATCATGCCCACAATCCGAGTCTATGGCCGGCGGCTTCTCGTCGCCCTTGAGGAGCAGCTTCCAGGCGTCTTTGTGAGTGGTGCCGAAGAGCCTCACCAAGGTCTGGTGCTTCTCCGGATCGAACTCCCACAGAGGGGAAGTTCGGCTTTGGCAGGGGAGGATCTGGCGAACCAGCATAACCTGGATCACGTCGACGAGCTTGATGTTTTTGTCCACCATGCTTTCATGCGCGTTTGCAGCGCCATCAGCTCGTTCGACGAAGACCAATTTGGGCCCTTCTTCATCCAGGAGGTCAGCCGCATTGGAGCCCCGGACTTGAATTCAAGGGTTGTGGCCCAGGTGGCGTCGCGGGGCTCTGTGATATAAAACCACAGCTTCTGCCACTCCTTGACAGTCTCCACAAATGTGCCTTTGGGCCATGTGACGTTGGGCATCTTGCTCACCATGGCCCCTCCGCACTCCGCGTGTTGGCCGGCCACTACGTTGAAGATCTTAAGCCACAGACCGAAGTGGGGCTGAACGCGGAGGAAAGCCTCGCACATGACAATGAATGCCGAGATGTTGAGGAAAGAGTTCGGGGCTAGATCATGGAAATCTAGCCCGTAATAGAACATGAGTGACAAAAGGGTGGAGTGGAAACCCTAGTCCGCGGACGAAATGAGGGAGGAATACCACCCTCTCATTGGGCTTCGGTGTGGGGACGACTTGTCCCTTGGCGGGAAGCCGGTGGGCGATCTCCTTCGCCAGATACCCGGCCGCCCGAAGCTCGGCGATGTCCTTCACCGTTACGGAGGAGGCCATCCACTTGCCTTGCCCTCCAGAGCCGGACATGGTTGAGAGCTTGCTTGGGGTGGAAGAAACGAGAACTTGGGCGCTGGAGCTCGAGAATGGAAGGGCAGAGGGGGAAAGAAGGCGTCAGTGAAAAAGAAGAATCCTCATCCCCTTATAAAGGCAGTGAATATCGAATGCCTCCCCACTCGCCTTAAAACTCGCCTATTCCCTAGGGCTGTGTAAACGGCACGGTTGAGTTACCCACGCCCGTATTGATAAGAATCCCGCAATAAGGGGACACGATCTCTGCTTTGACAAGACATGCCAATGGAAACCGCATCTCGAAACGCGGAACGGCAAACGAAAACAGTTCGAAATAATGACCGGGTAGGTGTGATGTTATCTTGCGAAAAGTTGTCAGCAGATGGGACTCGTGAAATATTATACTCTCTACGGCTGTGTGTGTGGTACTTGTGTTGCAGATCCGGACACGTTCGTTGCGTCCGAAGACTATCTTGGAATATTCGGAAAGGAGAACCCGCCTTTCAATGTCGAAGACCATTCACGCGCCGGACACCTCGTCATTGAAGCCTGGTTCAGGGGCTACTGAGGGAGTCCTGGACTAAGGGGTCCTCGGGCGTCCGGCCTGTTGGACATGGGCCGGACTAATGGGCTGTGAAGATACAAGACCGAAGACTTTCTCCCGTGTCCGGATAGGACTCTCCTTGGCGTGGAAGGCAAGCTTGGCGACCAAATATGAAGATTCCTTTCTCTATAACCGACCTTGTACAACCCTAGTCCCCTCCGGTGTCTATATAAACCGGAGGGCTTAGTCCGGAAAAGGAGATAGTCATACAGGCTAGACTTCTAGGGTTTTAGCCATCACGATCTCGTGGTAGATCAACTCTTGTAATACTCATATTCATCAAGATCAATCAAGCAGGAAGTAGGGTATTACCTCCATAGAGAGGGCCCGAACCTGGGTAAACATTGTGTCCCCTGTCTCCTGTTACCATCGACCTTAGACGCACAGTTCGGGACCCCCTACCCAAGATCCGCCGGTTTTGACACCGAAACCTCTCCCGAGCATGGGATTCTCCATAGACAATAATGCCCTACCGCCTCAGACCATGGGGAAACAAAACACTCTAGTCACGTGTGGTTGCGCCCCTTCTAGCTTTAACATTTCTATGTCAAATCACGCAAGGCCGAGTTTTTTTCCTTTTGCATGGCAACAATGGTTCGTTCAAGTCACCAATCATCATCGATGTCTCTTTTGCTTTTGGGCTTATTCACACTAACGACGACCCCATGTGGTGCCTGTCCCGAGCATGGGGTTCTTCCCAGACAAAGCTGCCCCGCCGCCTCAGGCCATGGGGAAACATAACACTCCAATCACGTGTGGTTGCGCCCGTTTCTTGCTTTGACGTTCCTATCCCACATTATTGGTTGTCGTAGGTCTTAGCTTGACCCCTATATGCAGAATCATGGAGATAATTACATATTTCTTAGTTGTTTCATATGCCTTTTTGATATGTGAGGCCTTTTTTGCGTGACGACAATGGTTCATTCAGGTTACCAATCATCATCCATGACTCTTTCACTTTTGAGTTATTCACACTAACGACGACCCCATGTGGTGCCTGTCCCGAGCATTGGGTTCTCCATAGAAAAAAAATGTCGCGCCGCCTCAGGTCATGGGGAAACAAAACGCTCCAGTAACGCGTGGTCGCGCCCCCTTCTTGCTTAAACATTTCTATCCCACATTATTGGTTGTCATAGGTATTAGGGCTACCCATATATGCCAAATCATGCAGGTAATAACATATTTCTAAATTGTTTCATATGCCTTTTCGATATGAGAGGCCAAATTTTTTCTTTTGCGTGGCGACAATGGTTCGTTTAAGTCACCAATCATCATCAACGACTCTTTCATTTTTGGGCTTATTCACACTAACAACGACCGCATGTGGTGCCTGTCCCGAGCATGGGGTTGTTCGCAGACAAAGATGCCCCGCCGCCTCAGGCCATGGGGAAACATGACGCTCCAATCACGTGCGACTGCGCCCGTTTCTTACTTTAGCAATCCTATCCCACATTATTGGTTGTCATAGGTCTTAGCTTAACACCTATATGCCAAATCATGCAGATAATAACATATTTCTTAATTGTTTCATATGCCAATTTGATATGTGAGGCCTTTTTTTTTGCGTGATGACAATGGTTCGTTCAGGTCACCAATCATCATCCATGACTCTTTCGCTTTTGAGCTTATTCGCACAAACGACGACCCCATGTGGTGCCTCTCCCGAGCATTGGGTTCTCCATGGACAAAAATGCCCCGCCACCTCAGGTCATGGGGAAACAAAACACTCCAGTAACGTGTGGTCGCACCCCCTTATTGCTTTAACATTCCTATCCCACATTATTGGTGGTCATAGGTCTTAGGTTGACCCATATATGCCGAATCGTGCAGGTAATAACATATTTACAAATTGTTTCATCTGCCTTTTCGATGTGAGAGGCCAAGTTTTTTGTTTTGCATGGCGACAATGGTTCGTTTAAGTCACCAATCATCATCCATGACTCTTTCGATTATGGGCTTATTCACACTAACAACGACCCCATGTGTTGCCTCTCCTGAGCATGGTGTTCTCCATAGACAAAAATGCCCCGCCGCCTTAGGCCATGGTGAAACATAATGCTCCAGTCACGTGTGGTTGCACCCCTTCTTGCTTTAACATTCCTATCCGACATTATTGGTTGTCGCAGGTCTTAGGTTGACCCCTATATGCCAAATCATACTAGTAATAACATATTTATAAATGCTTTCATATGCCTTTTTGATATGCAAGGCTTATTTGTTTTAGTGTGGTGACATTGGTTCATTCAAGTCACTAATCCTCATCCATGGCTCTTTCGGTTTGGGATTATTCACACTAACGACGACCCCATGTGGTACCTCTCCCGAGCATGGGATTCTGCATAGACAATAATGCCCCGCCACCTCAGGCCATGGGGAAACAAAACAGTCTAGTCACTTGTGGTTGCGCCCCTTCTTGCTTTAACATTTCTATGCCAAATCATGCAAGGCCGAGCTTTTTTCCTTTTGCGTGGCGACAATGGTTCGTTCAAGTCACCAATCATCATCGATGTCTCTTTTGCTTTTCGGCTTATTCACACTAACGACGACCCCATGTGGTGCCTATCCCAAGCATGGTGTTGTTCACAGACAAAGATGCCCCGCTGCCTCAGGCCATGGGGAAACATAACGCTCCAATCACGTGTGGTTGCGCCCGTTTCTTGCTTTAACATTCCTATCCCACATTATTGGTTGTTGTATGTCTTACCTTGACCCCTATATGCCAAATGATGCAGATAATAACATATTTCTTAATTGTTTCATATTCTTATTTGATATGTGAGGCCATTTTTTGCGTGACAACAATGGTTTGTTCATGTCACCAATCATCATCCATGACTCTTTCGCTTTTGAGCTCATTCACACTAACGACGACCCCATGTGGTGCCTCTCCCGAGCATTGGGTTCTCCATAGACAAAAATGTTGCGCCGCCTCAGGTCATGGGGAAACAAAACGCTCCAGTAGCGTGTGGTCGCGCCCCCTTCTTGCTTTAACATTCCTATCCTACATTATTGGTTGTCATAGGTCTTAGGTTGACCCATATATGCCAAATCATGCAGGTAATAACATATTTGTAAATTGTTTCATATGCCTTTTCGATGTGAGAGGCCAAGTTTTTTTTCTTTTGGGTGGCGACAATGGTTCGTTTAAGTCACCAATCATCATCCATGACTCTTTCGCTTTTGGGGTTATTCACACTAACAATGACCCCATGTGTTGCCTGTCCCGAGCATGGTGTTCTCCGTAGCCAAAATGCCCCGCCGCCTTAGGCCATGGGGAAACATACCGCTCCAGTCACGTGTGGTTGCGCCCCTTCTTGCTTTAACATTCCTATCCGACATTATTGGTTGTCATAGGTCTTGGTTGACCCCTATATGCCAAATCATACTAGTAATAACATATTTCTAAATGATTTCATATGCCTTTTCGATATGCGAGGCTTATTTTTTTTAGCGTGGCGACAATGGTTCGTTCAAGTCACCAATCCTCATCCATGGCTCTTTCGGTTTTGGGCTTATTCACACTAACGACGACCCCATGTGTTACCTCTCCCGAGCATTGGATTCTGCATAGACAATAATGCCCCGCCGCCTCTAGCCATGGGGAATCAAAACACTCTAGTCATGTGTGGTTGCGCCCCTTATTGCTTTAACATTTTTATCCCAAATCATGCAAGGCCGAGTTTTTTTTCCTTTTGCGTGGCGACAATGGTTCGTTCAAGTCACCAATCATCATCGATGTCTCTTTTGCTTTTGGGCTTATTCACACTAATGACGACCCCATGTGGTGCATGTCCCGAGCATGGGGTTGTTCGCAGACAAAGATCCCTGCCGCCTCAGGCCATGGGGAAACATAATGCTCCAATCACGTGTGGTTGCGCCCGTTTCTTGCTTTAACATTCCTATCCAACATTATTGGTTGTCGTAGGTCTTAACTTGACCCCTATATGCCAAATCATGCAGATAATGACATATTTCTTAATTGTTTCATATGCCTTTTTGATATGTGAGGCTTTTTTTGCGTGACGACAATGGTTCGCTCAGGTCACCAAAATCATCCATGACTATTTTGATTTTGAGCTTATTCACACTAATTACGACTCCATGTGGTGCCTCTCCTGAGCATTGGGTTCTCCATAGACAAAAATGCCGCGCCGCCTCAGGTCATGGGGAAACAAAACGCTCCAGTAATGTGTTGTCGCGCCCCTTCTTGCTTTAACATTCCTATCCCACATTATTGGTTGTCATAGGTCTTAGGTTGACCCATATATGCCAAATCATGAAGGTAATAACATATTTCTAAATTGTTTCATATGCCTTTTCGATGTGGGAGGCCAAGTTTTTTTCTTTTGCGTGGCGACAATGGTTCGTTTAAGTCACCAATCATCATCCATGACTCTTTCGCTTTTGGGGTTATTCACACTAACAACGACCCCATGTGTTGCCTCTCCCGAGCATGGTCTTCTCCGTAGACAATAATGCACCGCCGCCTCAGGCCATGGGGAAACATAACGCTCCAGTCACATGTGGTTGCGCCCCTTCTTGCTTTAACATTCCTATCCGACATTATTGGTTGTCATAGGTCTTAAGTTGATCCCTATATGCCAAATCATGCATGTAGTAATAACATATTTCTAAATGCTTTCATACGCCTTTATGATATGCGAGGCTTATTTTTTTAGCGTGGCGACAATGGTTCGTTCAAGTCACGAATCCTCATCCATGGCTCTTTCGGATTTGGGCTTATTCACACTAACGACGAACCCATGTGGTACCTCTCCCAAGCATGGGATTCTCCATAGACAATAATGCCCCGCCGCCTCAGGCCATGGGGAAACAAAACACTCTAGTCACGTGTGGTTGCGCCCCTTCTTGCTTTAACATTTCTACGCCAAATCATGCAAGGCCGAGTTTTTTTCCTTTTGCGTGGCAACAATGGTTCGTTCAAGTCACCAATCATCATCGATGGCTCTTTTTCTTTTGGGCTTATTTACACTAACGACGACCCCATGTGGTGCCTGTCCCGAGCATGGGGTTGTTCGCAGACAAAGATGCCCCGCCGCCTCATGCCATGGGGAAACATAACGCTCCAGCCACGTGTGGTTGCGCCCGTTTCTTGCGTTAACATTCCTATCCCACATTATTGGTTGTCGTAGGTCTTAGCTTGACCCCTATATTCCAAATCATGCAGATAATAGCATATTTCTTAATTGTTTCATATGCCATTTTGATATGTGAGGACTTTTTTTTGCGTGACGACAATGGTTCGTTCAGGTCACCAATCATCATCCATGACTCTTTCGCTTTTGAGCTTATTCACACTAACGACGACCCCATGTGTTGCCTCTCCAGAGCATTGGGTTCTCCATAGACAATAATGCCCCGCCCCTTCAGGCCATGGCGAAACAAAACGCTCCAGTCATGTGTGGTTGCACCCCTTCTTGCTTTAGCATTCCTATGCCAAATCATGTGAGGCCGATTTTTTTTCCTTTTGTGTGGCGACAATGGTTCGTTCAAGTCACCAATCATCATCGATGACTCTTTTGCTTTTGGGCTTGTTCACACAAATGATAACCCCATGTGGTGGCCCTCCCGAGCATGGGGTTGTTCGTCGACAAAAATGCCCAACGCCTCGGGCCATGGGGAAACAGAACGTTCCAGTCACGTGTGGTTGCGCCCCCTTCTTGCTTTAACATTCCTATCCCACATTATTGGTTGTCATAGTTCTTAGGTTGACCCCTATATGCCATGTCTTACAGGAAAAAACATATTTCTAAATTGTTTCATATGCCTTTTCGATGTGTGAGGCCGAGTTTTTTTTCTTCTGGATGGCGACAATGGCTCGTTCAAGTCACCAATCATCATCCATGACTCTTTCACATTTGGGCTTATTCACATTAACGATGACCCCATATGGTGCCTCTCCCGAGCATGGGGTTCTCCATAGACAAAAATGCTCCGCCGCCTCAGGCCATGGGGAAACAAAACGGTCTAGTCACGTGTGGTTGCGCCCCCTTCTTGGTTTAACATTCTTATCCCATATTATTGGTTGTCATAGGTCTTAGGTTGACCCCTATATGCCAAATCATGCAGGTAATAACTTATTTCTAAATTGTTTCATATGCCTTTTCGATGTGTGAGGCTGAGTTTTTTTTCTTTCGTGTGGCGACAATGGTTCATTCAAGTCACCAATCATCACCCATGACTCTTTCGCACTTGGGCTTATTCACATTAACGATGACCCCATATGGCGCCTCTCCCAAGCATGGGGTTATCCGTTGACAAAAATGCCCCGCTGCCTCAGGCCATGGGGAAACAAAATGTTCCAGTCACGTGTGGTTGGGCCCCATTCTTGCTTTAACATTTCTATCTTAATTATTGGTTGTCATAGGTCTTAGCTTGGCCCTTGCATGCCAAATCATGTAGGTAATCACTAGTAGAAAAAGGGCCTTTAGTCCTGGTTCATAAGGCCTTTAGTCCCGGTTCTGGACTAAAGGGTCGTTACTAAAGCCTCCCCCTTTAGTCCCGATTCTTACACGAACCGGGATTAAAGGCCCTCCACGTGGCCGCTGCCTGGAGGTCCACCTTTAGTCCCGGTTGGTAACACCAACCGGTACTAAAGAAAATTTTATGATTTATTTTTGAAATTTTTTTTGGATTTTTTTGAATTTTTTTTTATTTTCAAATTTCTGAATTATTTTAACCTCTAATCTCTAATCAACCCTCATCACTGCTCAATTTAACCTCTAATCTCTAATCACCCCTCATCATTCCAAATCATCTAACTTCCCGGGCAGTCACCCATCCTCTCACTACTCCAGCCTGAGCACGCTTAACTTCCGGGTTCTATTCTCCCTCGTTTCCAAGTGTGCACTTGTTGTTTTCCTGACAATAGTAAGATGTCAATCCTATTAACCCTCAGGAATTTAGCTTGAGCATGAAATCACACATTTCACTGTTTGAGTTTGAAACTATTGTTCTAAAAACAATAATTATTTAGTAACACTAATATTTCTTGAATAAGTAGTTTGACCATAGTTTGACCACAGTTTGACCAGATTTGACCAAAATTCAAAAAACTAAAATAATTATTTAGTAACACTAATATTTCTTGAATAATTAGTTTGACCATTGTTTGACCACAGTTTGACCACAGTTGACCAGATTTGACCAAAATTCAAAAAAACTGAAATAATTATTTAGTAACACTAATACTTCTTGAATAAGTAGTTTGACCATAGTTTGACCAGATTTAACAAAAATTCAAAAAAATGAAATTTGAGCATAACTTTTTTCCTTTTAGAATTTGAGGATTCTAAAATTTGCAAACAGGCCATAGGCCGTCAAAATCAGATGCGGATTTTCGTGCTGAACATTTTGATATATTATACGTTTTTTCTGATATCGTATGCAAAAGTTATAGCCGTTCTACATTTTCCATACACTTTTTGCAAAACATGTCCAAATTTAAGTTTTTAAATTTTCCTAACTAGTACATGTAGTAACATAACTACATCTGGAAGGATTTTAATTTTTGAAGTTTTTGTCATTTTCTTTTGCTTTTTACAATACTGAAAAGGCGATCCACGCGCGCGGGGGGGGGGGGGGGGGTAGAGTTTGAAAATGGGACCTTTAGTACCGGTTCGTGCCATGAACCGGTACTAATGCCTCAAACCCCATTAGTACCGGTTGGTGGCTCGAACCGGGACTAAAGGTCTAACCTTTAGTACTGGTTGGTGCCACGAACCGGTACTAATGGGCATCGCACCCTTTTGTCCCGGTTCGTGGCACCAACCGGGACTAAAGGTCCCATTTAAACCGGGACTAATGCCTGTACGGTGTCCTAGCCGCTCGAACCGGGACTAATGCTCACATTAGTCCCGGTTCGTAATGCAACCGGGATTAATGCTCTTTTCTGGCCGAACCAAAGCCCTGTTTTCTACTAGTGAATAACATATTTCTAAATTGTTTCATCTGCCTTTTGTTGTGCGAGGCCTTTTTTTTTTGCGTGCGCGACAATGGTTCGTTCAAGTCACCAATCATCATTCATGACTCTTTCACATTTGGGATTAGTCAAATTATTGATGACCCCATATGGTGCCTCTCCCGAGCATGGGTTCGTCCGTAGACAAGAATGCCCCACCGCGTGAGGCCATGGGGATATGAGTGACGAACACACCAAAGTACCTCGAACCATACAACAATAAATTTAACTCAACATACACTTCCTAAAACATTGCAATAGTGATACCTTTGCATTTAGCAAAATGCATTAGAGTGTTAAGGCTTAATCTCCATCCTATGATTCTTGACTTTGTCCGCACGTTGCCTAGTTTCGGAAATGAAGATGTGTGCGCGACACACACCAAGTGGTGAACTGTCCAGGCTTTCCCGATCCTTGACGGTTCCAATTTAACAAAAGAGCACTGTTTTTTTCCTTTGAAAATTGAATCTGAATGACTCAATTATTAATTAAGTAGTACTCCGTCAATACTCTAGTGATTTAAATGCTCTTATATTCTTTTTACGGAGGGATTAGATACAATTTCTCAATTAATTGGGGAAAAGTCGAGCAAAAACCATTACAGCATCCTCAAACCGCCGTCATGAGACATGACCGGCATCACCCAGCTAACTCCACACACCGTTGAGAAGATTGCTCGGAACTAATTCATGGCGCTGCTAAGTTAAACATTAAAAAAGGAGTGCTGCAGCTGCTTGGATGGCGAACCCCTTGAATTTCTTGGCCTTTGGAGTGCGATGCGCATATACGGACGAACAGCCTAATAATCCGTCCTCCCAGCACGCGTTGGCAGAGCCCGGGATACGTTTTGGCCTTACTCTCTGCACTTCTAGATCGGCAGGCTGTACTGCACTCCTCCTAACGGAAACGGTCGCCGTCGTGGAAAGGCACCTGCACCGCGCCCGTGCGACCCCGCAGACGCACGTCACCCGTGCGCCGCGCGCCGGTCGCGTGCGTGCGTGCGTGCAACACACGATCACGCATGGACATCGTGCACACGTACGCCCGGCCCACGGTGCGTAGTACTGCACAGCCGAGAAGCACAGACCCCGTGCTGGCCGTGTGGGCATAGGCTGCAACGAACTTTCAGAAAAGAATTCGGTGGCTGGCAGGTGGTAGCTGCTGGCTAGAGTCCAAACCCGAGCACGTCGCCGGGCCTGCACGCAGTCACTCATCCACTCCGCTCCCGCCGATGACGTGACGTCTCGAACTGGAGCGACCGTTCGCAGATTCCGTGGTCGTGCGCGTGGTGTCGTTGTCGCGCGCGCGCCGATCCGAAACGGCGCCGAGCGAAAAGCACCACAGGAGCGTGTGTCATCCTCACTACAAGCCTTACTACATGCAATGAAAAAAAGAAAAGAAAAAAACATCTAGAGAATTGACACTCATATCATAATTAAGCATATTTTGCATCATCGGTGAAAACTTGACTCCATTTTGTTTCTCGGGAATTGACTGACACTCATATATCATAATTAAGCATGGAATGGACTCGGACTCGGGTGGCACGAAAAAACTGCTGGGGTGGTTCGCTACGGGATGCTGAAATCAAGCGCGGTGGTGACTCGATGTCGATGGATCGACGGCCGTCAGGTCTCGAGGAAGCCGGTCAGGCGGAGCACGGCGGTGCGGACATAGAGGAGGTCGCGGCCCTTGAGCGTGCGCCCCTGCCCCACGCACACCGACCTCTCCTCCGAAGACGCGCACCGCCGCCTCGCCGTCATCACGTGCGGCGCCACGAACGACGCGCCCCCGACGCCGTCGCTGTGGTACCTCCGCGCCCACGAGCCATAATCCATCATCATCGGGGGCCTTGGCGCCACGGGGATGACCATCGGCGCCGACGACGAGCCCGCCGGGCGACGCGCCGCCTCGATCTTGTCGTGCGGCTTGATCGCCGGTGACACACGCTGCTGCTGCTGGCGGTCTTGTACTTTGACAGGTTCTTCGTCCTCTTGGTGGTCCGGCCACAGGACGTCGGCCTCGTCGAACTCCTCCATGGCCGCGCGCACGCCGGAGACGATCGACTGTATGTGGTATGTCAATAAGAGCGCATATATCCGCGGGTTGTTGGTGAGGGTGGTTGGAGGGCCGAGGCGACGCATATATATAGGGGTGATTACTGAAGTTGACGGTGTGAGCACACTCGCGAGTAACCATGGCGTCACGCGCGAGGGCGAGGGGCTGCATGCATGCGTGCATGGGACGATGGTTCGGTTGGTGGGCCGCCGGTTTATGGCTGCGTGCGCGAGGATCCGATGTTTCTTAGCGGTGGAGGTTAAGCCTCGAAGGCGGCCGGCGTCTACTTGACACCCACTGCAAGCTGTTTCATGGCCAATAGTGTTGCAATTAGCTAATCGACACATAGTGTACTGCTGTAAAAACAAGCAACACTCACCCACTCTTTTGTCTTATATAATCTTCTTTTTTTGCGGGTAGTCTTATATGAACTTTCTAGAGTCTTTTTCGCATCAAGAAACGTAAGGCTTAGTGTTAGTTCGATAAGGGGCTTATGGCCCGCTTAACTATATGAAGTGAAGATAATAGAAATGAGCCCACATGAAACTCTGAATGCATTACTCCCTCGCTACGGGGTTAAAGGGTGCGGTCGACCACTTATCCCAGTCCTGAATTGCTTCAATTGTTGTGTCTCATTTTTTCTATTGCCTTGTTTCCGACGTGCATAGTTTATAAGCCGTTGAGAGCAAGCGCCCCCATGATGTTCCTTACGAGGTCTGCATGTAATACAGTGCATTAATATTTAATTTAAATATTCTGCCTTCGATGAATTGTATCGTATCGTATCTGAAATAGCTCTCATTTAACGTGTTCCGCGAAAGGAAATGTTAGAGTTGTCTTGTTTTGAAGCTAAGAGCTATACCTAGATTAAAATATTGTAACTCTATCATTTTCCCCTCCCTCCATTCCTCCCTCCGGTATCGCTCCCGCAGGCGACCCGGGAGGAAACGCTAGCCGGCTGCCGCAGGCTTCCCCAACACCTCCCCCCCCTTCTCAGCCGCCGTTGGAGGGCGTCGTCGGGCAAAGCCCGCACAACGTTGGTGGCGGTAGGGCCTATTCTCTCTTCCTCTCGCATCGGATGGGGCTGCGCGGGTCGCTAGATTTGGTAGAGGCTCGCACGGCAGCGGGATGCGCCTGCCGGCGTCGGCCGCGAGCTCGGGGTGGCTCAGGAGGGGGGAGTTGTGCCGACGGAGATCCAAGTGGAGGCAGCGGCTCGATGGGGCTTTCGTTCCATCAGAATCTGGCCTCAGCAAGGGCAGCGGCTCGGCTTGCCGTGGCCGCGGCTGGAGGTTTGACGGTGGAAGCCGCTCCAAGAAGATGGTGGATGGTGGTGGGGGTGGACATGTGACTCTGGTGGAGGAGGATGGCGGGGGTTGGTGGTGCCCCTCCCACCAGCGAGTCTCGACGCGTCATGGATGTGGAGTGGGCCCATAGGAAACTGCCAATGCATTATTCCCTTTGTCCAGATTTAATGGGTCGATCGACCACTTATCACCGTCCGGAATTGCAGCAATTGTCGTCTCTCCTTTTTTCTTATTGCCTTGTTTCCCTCGTGCACGGTTATGAGCATTGCATGCACGCGTTTTTCGAGAAAGCTACGTGGTCATATATATAAAAATACGGTTACAACACCACACGTACACGTGAACAAGACAAATGAAGAAAGACATTGTCTTGGTACATCTGCAGATAGGACCCCCAAAAAGGAAAGTATGCAATCTAGTCCTTGGAGATCCCTCTGCACAGAAGAGCAATTCTCCATCGCCAACACCCGGCACTGAAGAAATAGTACCAGAGGGGAAGGAGATGAAGGTCCATCATACCCAAATTCGAAGAAGCACCATTGCAACAATAGCCGCTTTGTGAGCCAAAGAACACGTTTGCGTTGTGCATGAAAGCCGTTGCGAGCAAGTGCCCCATGATGTGCCTTACGAGGTCTGCATGCAATACAGTGCATTAATATTTTATTTAAATATACCACCTTCAATGAATTGTATCGTATCGTATCTAAAATAGCTCTCATTTAACGTGTTCTGTGAGAGAAAATGTTAGAGTTGTCTTGTTTCGGTGCTAAGAGCTATACCTAGATTAAAATATTGTAACTCTATCTCCCCCCTCCCTCCCTCCCCCCTCCCTTGTCGCTCCCGTGGGTGACCCGGGAGGAAACGCTAGCTGGTTGCCGTAGGCTTCCCAAACACCTCGCCCCCTTCTTCGTCGCCGTTGGTGGGCGTCGTCGGGCAAAGCCCACATGGCGTTGGTGGCGGCAGGGCTTGTTCTCTCTTCCTCTCGCATCAGATGGGGCAGCGCGGGACGCTAGATCTGGCAGAGGCTCGCACGGTGGCGAGGTGCGCCCACCGGCGTCGACCGCGAGCTCGGGTGGCTCGGCGGGATGAGTTGTGCCAGCGGAGATCCGAGTGGAGGCAGCGACTCGATGGGGCTTTCCTTCTGTCCGAATCTGGCTTTAGCAAGGGCGGCGTCTCGGCTCGCCGTGGCCGCGGCTGTTGGTTTGGAGGTGGCCATCGCTCCGAGAAGATGGTGGATGCTAGTGGGAGCGGACATGCGACTCTGGAGGAGGAGGATGGCGGCGGTTGGTGGTGCCCCTCCTGCCAGCGAGTCTCGGCGCGTCATGGATGCGGAGTGGGCCCACAGGAAACTGCCAATGCATTATTCCCTTTGTCCGGATTTAAAGAGTTGAGCGACCACTTATCACCATCATTTTTATCGCACATTATTGGTTGTCATAGGTCTTAGGTTGACCCCTATATTCCAAATCATGCAGGTAATAATATATTTCTAGATTGTCTCATATGCCTTTTCGATGTGTGAGGCCATGTTTTTTTCCTTTTGCGTGGCGACAATGGTTCGTTCAAGTCACCAGTCATCATCCATGGCTCTTTCTCTTTTGGGCTTATTCACACTAACGACGATCCCATGTGGTGCCTCTCCCGAGCATGGGGTTCTCAATAGACAAAATGCCCCACTGCCTCTGCCCATGCGAAAACAAAACCCTTCAGTCGCATGTGGTTGTGCCCCCTTCTTGCTTCAACATTGTTATCTCACATTATTGGTTGTCATAGGTCTTAGGTTAACCCCTATATACCAAATCATGCAGGTGATAACACATTTCTAAATTGTTTCATATGCCTTTTCGATATGCGAACTCGAGTTTTTTTTCTTTTCAGTGGCGACAATGGTTCGTTCAAGTCACCAATAATCATCCATGGCTCTTTCGCTTTTGGGATTATTCACACTAACGACAACCCCATGTGGTGCCTCTCCGGAGCATGGGGTTCTCCATAGCCAAAAAAGCCTCGCCGCCTCAGGCCATGGGGAAACAAAATGCTCCAGTCACGTGTGGTTGCGCCCTTTGTTGTTTTAACATTCCTACCTACATTATTGGTTATCATAGGTCTTAGGTTGACCCCTATATGCCAAATCATGCAGGTAGTAATATATTCCTTGATTCTTTCGTATGCCTTTTCGATGTGCAAAGCCGAGTTTTTTTTCTATTATGTGGCGACAATGGTTTGTTCAAGTCACTAATCATCATCCATGGCTCTTTCGGTTTTGGGCTTATTCACACTAACGACGACCCCATGTGACGCCTCTCCGAGCATGGGTTCTCCATAGACAAAAATGCCCGCTGCCTCAGGACATGGGGAATCAAAACGCTCCAGTGATGTGTGGTTCCACCCTCTTCTTGCTTTAACATTCCTATCCCACATTATTGGTTGTCATAGGTTTTGGGTTGATCCATTTATGCGAAATCATGCAAGTAATAACATATCTCTAAATTGTTTCATATGCCTTTTCGATCCGAGCGGCCGAGTTTTTTTCTTTTGCGTGGCGACAATGGTTCGTTCAAGTCACGTATCATCATCCATGACTGCTGTAAAATTAAGCTACACTCACCCACTCTATTGTCTTATATAACCTTTTTTGCAGGTAGTCTTATATGATATTTATAATGTCTTTTTCACATCAAGCAACATAAGGCTTAGAGTTAGTTTGATAAGGGGCTTATGGCCCGCTTAACTATATGAAGTGAACATAATAAAAATGTGAGAAGTGAGCCCAGATGAAACTTTGAATGCATTACTCCCTCAGTACGGGTTTAAAGGGTCACTCGACCACTTATCCCAGTCCTGAATTGCTTTAAGTGTCTCTCTCATTTTTCCTATTTCCTTGTTTCTGGCGTGCACAGTTTATGAGCCGTTGTGTGCAAGTGCCCCATGATGTGCCTTATGAGGTCTGCATGCAATACAGTGCACTAATATTTTATTTAAATATTCCGCCTTCAATGAATTGTATTGTATTGTATCTAAAATAGCTCTCATTTAACGTGTTCTGCGAGAGAAAATGTTAGAGTTGTCTTGTTTTGATGCTAAGAGCTATACCTAGATTAAAATATTGTAATTCTATCTTTTCCCCTCCCTCCCTTCCTCCTGTATTGCTCCCACAGGCGACCCGGGAGGAAACGCTAGCCGGCTGCCGCAGGCTTCCCCAACACCCCCCCTTCTCAGCCGCCGTTGGACGGCGTCATCGAGCAAAGCCCGCGCGGCGTTGGTGGCGGCATGGCCTGTTCTCTCTTCCTCTCGCATCAGATGGGGTAGTGTGGGACGCTAGATCTGGCAGAGGCACGCACGGTGGCGGGGTGCGCTCGCCGGCGTCGGCCACGAGCTCGTGGTGGCTCGGGCGGGAGGAGTTGTGCCGGTAGAGATCCAAGTGGAAGCAGCGGCTCGACGTGGATTTTCCTTCCGTCTGAATCTGGTTTTAGCAAGCTGCTCGGCTCGCTGTTGGCCGCAGCTGGAGGTTTGGAGGTGGTCGTCGCTCCGAGAAGATGGTGGATGGTGGTGGGGGTGGACATGCGACTCTGGTGGCGGAGGATGGCGGGGGTTGGTGGTGCCCCTCCCGCCAGCGAGTCTCGACGCGTCATGAATGCGGAGTGGGCCCATAGGAAACTCCCAATGCATTATTCCCTTTGTCTGGATTTAAAGGGGCGATGGACTACTTATCACTGTCCGGAACTGCTCCAATTGTTGTGTCTCCTTTTTTCCTATTCCCTTGTTTCCCTCGTGCACGGTTACGAGCTTTGCATGCATGCATTTTTTGAGAAAGCTAGATGGTCATATAAAAATATGGTTACAACACCACACGTACACCTGAACAAGACAAATGAAGAAAGACATTTTTCCCTGTACATCTGCAAATAGGACCCCCAGAAAGGAATATATGCAATCTAGTCCTTGGAGATCCCTCTGCACAGAAGAGCAACTCTCCATCGCCAACACCCAGAACCGAAGAAATAGCACCAGAGGGGAAGGAGATGAAGGTCTAGCATACCCAAATCCAAAGAAGCACCATTGCAACAATAGCCGCTTTGTGAGCCAAAGAACACGCTAGCGTTATGCATGAAAGTCGTTGTGTGTAAGTGCCCCATGATGGGCCTTACGAGGTCTGCATGCAATCCAGTGCATTAAATGTTTATTTAGATATATCCCCTTCGATGAATTGTAACCTATGGTGTCTAAATAGCTCTCATTTAACGTGTTTCGTGAGAGAAAATGCTACATTTGTCTTGTTTTGATGATAAGTTCTATACTTAGATTAAAATATTACAACTCTATCTTTATTCATAAAATAGGGTAGGAGATTAGATTTTTGTTGAGGTGTCATGATTAAGATATAGTCCATGATGGAACATTGAGACTTCCCTCATCCAAGAGCCTGCATCTACACGTGCTCCTAGGTAAAAAGGTGTAAAAGCCCATTTGATTTGAAGGTTTTTCATATGAATTGTAGAGGGTTAGAATACTTAGGAAATGTTCTTGTGTTGGTTGTTTGATTCATATGATTGAATCCTATATGAATATTTCCCAAGGGATCCATTATAGTACATTTCGAAGGAAAATTTGCATCCACTCCACCCTCATGCAAAGAATCCTTTGTTTTCCTATGGTGCGACCAAATACACTTTGGTGCAGACAAATTCATGTAGGATTTGAGTGGACATGTGACTGCATTCCTACATTTTCTCTATCCCTATGTTTTTCCTATTATGCGAATCAAACAAGCCCTAAATGAAGAGGAAGTGGAAAGAGGGGAAGTAAAAAAGGCAACCATTAAAAATAGTAATGAGTGTTGAGACCCTCAACTCTTTTCTTATCAAGTACAACTAATTTTGTTAGTGTTTCATATTTTTTAGGTATAATCAAAAAATAAAATAAAATCTACTTAGGGCCTATTTCAAACGCATGATAGAAAAAATAGGAAAATTGTAGGAATTGTGAGTCATGTCTTGTAGATTCCTATGGAAATTTGAAGCACCTTTGTACAACATAGTTGTTTGGATGTTCCACATGAATTTTCAGGAAATTGTTTCTTTTGGGGGGGATACACATGTTGCAGTGGAATTGTCAAAGGAAATGAAAACATAAGGTTTGAGAAAATGTTTATAATCCTCCAAAATGTGAAGGAAATAAAAATTCTTATATGATTCAATTCCTACAGACTCATGTAAAATTTCTTTGGACCAAAATGCAAATAAGTATATTCAACATAACACTATGCTCTTCAGCAAGGGCACTAGTAAACAGCTTCATTACCCTTGAGTGTAAGGGATAATAGTAGCACTTTTCCAATATGGATGTGGAAGTAATGAATGTCGATCCCAAAAGGATCTAAGGGTAGACCTCCTATTCTCTCAAACTACATTTGCCACTGATACAACTTTCTCTGCACTTAGTGTTTACTTTATTTTGACCCTAATAACAAAAAAAACATTGTTGAGGAATGACATAAATGAACTAATATTAAACAAGAAAAGGCGATCCATTGAACTCTGTGACCTCTGTGACCTCTGTGACCTCTGACGTGACATGTGGAGATATCTATGAGAACTGGAGACAATATGAGATAACGGTGATCCACTAAAACTAATGCTTGGTTCCGGTCTTATGATCTTAATTGTGGAAATGGCCACTCTGTGGCAACGGAGAAGTAGGACCATAGAATGAAATGTAACCCCTAGTGGAGGAGTTTCACAACTCTAGGGAGAACCGTCTACAAAAAGTTTATATCAAATACTATGAGTACAATACAAGGCAACTTGTATTACCGTCGCACTAGGACAATTCATATATTCTTACCATGGACTGGAACCTTTCAACAGCTAATCTCTTCATTGCAGAAAACACCATTTACATTTTAAGCTCTTGTTATTTACTTTATTTAGTTATTTAGTAGACATCTTTAAATCCTCTTTTTACTATCCTTTTTAGTTCATTGTTTGCCCAGGACAGTAATAGTATTTGTAAAAGCTCAAGCAGTACTTCACACAAGACCTGTGACACCTTATGTGTGACAGAAACCCTCCACAAATACTCTCCTCCGCTCTTTGTTGGGACGATTACTCATTGGGATACTTCTGCCAAAGTGCTACACCACCATGTTTGGTCTGCAGGTACCAGCATGCTCACAATATATATGGAAGTATGTATAGTTGAACATTTGGTTCCCGAGGCAGACTTGTGTCCTGACTAGCTCATGCTGCTGACCAAACTATTGTGGACCTGATTCTTGAGATGCACTGCCAACTGGCTATGTAGTATCTTGTACCAAAGCCGAGAAATGTTTGTAGTGCCGTACTAATGAAGATTGGATAGCTTGTGTTGGAATCCATCGAGAGTATCGTGCTGAAGAAGCTTGAATAGCTTATGCTCGAAGCTTTTGTCGGGGCAGCATGCTGAAGAAGACTGGGTACTGTACCTTAGAAGCTTTTCCTCTGGTTGCTTATTGAGAAATATTTATTGCCATATGTCAAAAAAATCTGCGGTAGCTTATTGAAGAAGACCGAATATATTATACTGGAAGCTGTCCACATATCGTGTTGAGGAAGATTGAGGAGCCTTTCATCGTAAGCTTCTCAGGTAGCGTGTGATACGTCTCCAACCTATCTATAATTTTTTATTGTTCCATGCTGTTATATTATCATTATTGGATGTTTTACAATCATTTTATAGCAACTTTATATAGTTTTTTGGGACTAACCTATTGACATAGTGCCCAATGCCAGTTGCTGTTTTTTGCTTGTTTTTTACTTCACAGAATATCCCAATCAAACGGAGTCCAAACGCAGCAAGACTTTTTGGAGATTTTTTATGGACCAGAAGACAACTTGGGAGGCAAGGAAGCACCTACGGGAGGCCCGTGGGGCCCACAAGACACCAGGGCACGCCAGAGGCCCCTAGCGCGCCCTGATGGGTTGTGGGGCCCACGGGGGTCTCCTCCACCGCCTCTCAGCTCTATAAATACCCGAATATTCCAAAGACCCTAGGGGAGTCAACGAAACACAATTCCAGCCGCCGCAAGTTCCAGAACCACGAGATCCAATCTAGAGCCCTATTCCAGCACCTTGCCGGAGGGGAACACAATCACGGAGGGGTTCATCATCCTCAATGGTGCTCCTCCAATGATGCGTGAGTAGTTCATTATACACCTACGGGTCTGTACACTACAAAAAAAGACACATCCGTGACATTTTGGGCCGAACAATTTTTTTCGGTCATGCTTATGACACTTCTATGATGATAACTGTGACAAAACCCGGTACCATCATAGATGTGGTGGGCTCCTACTTTTATAACAAAAAATCATGATAGAAAATGGGCTTTTCGTCCTGGGCGGGCCGGAGACGCAGCTGCATGACGAAAAACCCGTGGTAGAAGCGAGGGCGAGGAAAATATCGGGGAGTTCCCAGTTACGGTGGGTGGTCGGGGCCAAGCGATGCACGGAGGTTTGCGCATTTCTCTCATACATGTACGCGCGTGTGCGCGAGGCGTTGCGCTCTAACTGAACCCAAGCGAGGTGTTGGGCTCTAACTGAACCCGAGCGATTGCACTAGCTATGTTAACTGAACCCCGATCGATCCCTTGATGTTAACTTAATGTCGGTGTCAAAACCGGCGGATCTCGGGTAGGGGGTCCTGAACTGTGCGTCTAAGGATGATGGTAACAGGAGGCGGGGGACACAATGTTTACCCAGGTTCGGGCCCTCTCTATGGAGGTAATACCCTACTTCCTGCTTGACTGATCTTGATGAATATGAGTATTACAAGAGTTGATCTACCACGAGATCGTAGTGGCTAAACCCTAAAAGTCTAGCCTGTATGACTATGGTTCTCTCTCTCCTCCGGGCTAAGTCCTCCGGTTTATATAGACACCGGGCGGATCTAGGGTTATAGAAGGTTGGTTACAAAGAAAGGAATCTACATATTTGATCGCCAAGCTGGCCTTCCACGCCAAGGAGAGTCCCATCCGGACACGGGTAAAGTCTTCGGTCTTTGTATCTTCACAGCCCATCAGCCCAGCCCATGGCTAACAGGCCGGCCGCCTGAGGACCCCTTAGTCCAGGACTCCCTCAGTAGCCCCTGAACCAGGCTTCAATGACGAGGTGTCCGGCGCGCAGATTGTCTTCGGCATTGCAAGGCGGGTTCTCCTTCCCGAGTACTCCAAGATAATCTTCGGACGCAACGAACGTGTCCGGTTCTGCAACACAAGTACCACACACATAGCCGTAGAGAGTTTAATATTTCACGAGTCCCACCTGCTGACATCTTTTTGCGAGATGACATCACGTCTGTCCGGTCATAATTTCGAACCGCTTTTCGTCCGTCGCTCCATGTTTCTAGACGCGGTTGCCATTGGCACGTCTTGTCGAAGCAGAGATCATGTCCCCTTATTGCAGGATTCTCATCAATACGGGCATGGGTAACCCAACCGTGTCGTTTACACAGCCCTTGGGAGTAGGCAAGTTTTAAGGTGAGTGGGGAGGCGTTCAACATTCACTGCCTTTATAAGGAGATAAGAATCCCCTTTCTTCACCCACGCCTCCTCTCCCATTCTCGAGCTCCAGCGCCCAAGTTCCCCTCTTCTCCATCTCAAGGAAGCACTCGATCATGTCCGGATCCGGAGGCCAATGCAAGTGGATGGTCTCCTCCGTCAAGGAGAAGGATATCACCCAGCTTCGGGCGGCTGGGTACCTGGTGAAAGGAATCGCCCATCGTCTACCCTCCAAGGGGTAAGTCATCCCCACCCCGAAGCCTACTGAGAGGGTAGTTTTCCTCTCTCACTTCATCCATGGATTGGGGTTTCCACTTCACCCTTTTGTCCGTGGACTGATGTATTATTACGGGCTAGATTTCCATGATCTAGCCCCGAACTCCTTCCTCAACATCTCGGCATTTATTGTCGTCTGCGAGGCCTTCCTCCGCATCCATCCCCACTTCGGCCTATGGCTCAAGGTCTTCAACGTGAAGCCGAAGGTGGTGGATGGTAAGCACGCGGAGTGCAGAGGCGCCATGGTGAGCAAGATGCCCAATGTCACTTGGCCCACAGGCACTTTCGTGGAGACTGTCAAGGAGTGGCAGAAGCAGTGGTTCTACATCACAGAGCCACGCGGCGCCACTTGGGCGGTGGCTCCCGAGTTTAAGGCCGGAGCTCCAATGCGGCTCACCTCTTGGACGGAGAAGGGCCCCAACCGGTCTGCGTCAAACGAGCTGATAGCGCTGCAAACGCGTATTTAGAGCATGGTGGATAAAAACATCAAGCTCATCGATGTGATCCAGGTGATGCTGGTTCTTCGGATTCTCCCCTGCCAACGCCGAAGCTTCCCTTTATAGGAATTCGATCCGGAGAAGCACCAGACCCCGGGAGGGCTCTTCGGAACTACTCACGAAGATGCCTGGAAGTTGCTCTTCAAGGGCAACGAGAAGCTGCCGGTCATAGATTCGGACCGTGGGCATGATCACACCCATCCCACCAATGAGGTAAGTTCTTTAAGGCGTACCTTCTACTAGTTTGTTCAAGGAGGATGCCTAACCTTTGCTGTGTCTTTTTCAGGCGTGGACGGAGAGAGCGTAGCGGATCCATAGTTCGGCTCCGCTGCCCGAAGAGCTAGTCATCCCGCTCCTGGCGAAGATGCTGGTTCCAGCACCCTATAGGCCGCCGGAAAAGAAGGCCAAGGGGGCCAAGGGTGGCCCCCGTCGCAAGGGTGCTTCAGATGTGACGTCCGAAGACGAAGTGACCCTTTCCTCCGCCGCTGAGGACGACGACGACGACGAGGAGGAGAACAACCCTCCCCCTGATCAGGGAAAGAAGAAGATGGCGGCCTCTACGAACCTGGAGGCAGAGACGTCCAATAAGGGGAAGGGCTCCCTCGCGGATAACTCGGCATGGGATGTCGACAACAGTTCGGAGCGACGCTCCCGCACTAAGCCTCGGGCTGCATCGTAAGTGCTAAGACTCACACATACCCATAGATCCAGCCTTTCCTCTTCATTGTATTGACACGATTAGTTATGCTATTGCAGTCCGTCCCACGACAGCTCCCAGAGATCCTCGTCACGAGGTTCGCTGGATTCAAAGGCGATGGCCAGCGAGTCGCCGCCGACCGCTCACTCCCCCAAGGCCAAGGACGACGCAGAGGTGCTGTCCCGAAGGACTTTCCCAGGCCGGGGAGAGGTTCAGGAGGCGCCAGAAGGTGAAGCCTCCGTCGCCGGACACCAGGGGGAGCCAATCCCCATGGAGACTAGTGATGAGGGCCGTATTCAATTCGGCCCTCAGCCGAACTCGATTCCGAAGATCGATACGGCTCCCGAATCCAGCATGCAACCTCCTTCGAAAGAAGGGGGTATGCCTATTCCACCGGTGACCCCTGTCCAACCAGGGGCGCCGGATAATCTGCTGGAAGCACTGCGAGGTGCTTCCATTGTGGATGAGCACCATGTTCTTATGGGCACGGTAATCGAAAGGGTTCAGTCCGCCAAGAGCGGACTAACCGAAGCCTGCAGCAGCCTGCTGAAGGGTGTTGAGGTAAGCGACGGAAAAAGAGAAGATCCCAATACAGACAGTAGCCCCTGAGACACTATCCGGTGTTGGGAAAGAAAAGCCGGACAGAGGATCAATCCCTTATTGCAGGAAACTAACTAAATATGTCTGAAATGAATACGCAGGCGTCGCTTTTGGCCACGGCCTCGCATACTGCCAAAGTCTCCGGACTGAAGCGGAGACTGGAGCAGGCCGAGGAGGAGCTCGGCCAGGTGAGGAGGCAGCTCCAAGAAAAACAAGGTATGTGATAACCCATTATATATTCAAAAATAGTAAAATGATGTATATTGACCAAAGTGTCATGATGTGTATAGAAGCAACGACCGAGATCGAGGCCCTCAGAAAGACCCTGGCCGAAGCCGAGGGGAAGGCTGTCAAGGAGCAGGCCGCCCGTAAGAAGCTCAAGGCTCGGGTCAACGAGGTTCAGCAAGAGCTCCAAGACGCGGTAAGGAAGTACGAGACCTTGGAGCGCGATGCGTCGGCTCAAGAGACGGAACTCTCCAAGGCTCGACGAAGCACACAGATGGCCCAGAATGAGGCCCGGGGCGCCCTCCAGGAGATCCAGGAGGCCGGGAAGATCGCGGCGGGTAAGGCATTATGCAAAGCAAGAATGTGAAGAGGAAGTATCTTTTACTAACCCGGATTCGGAGTTCTCCATGGGCTTTTGCGGACTTGCCGTGCAGCGTGTCAGACGCTGCGGAGTTCTTCAGGGCCGAAGAAGGGAGCTCGGCGGAGAAGCTGTTCTGGCCGCAGTACCTTGCGCCCGAACATCCAGTACCCTTCACCGATCATAGGGTGGCCCAACTGGCCATGAAGGATTTGATAATCCGGCTGTGGCCTCCCGAAGCTATACCCAGCAGTTACTTCGGCCTTGTGAAGCGGCTGGTGGGTGCCTGTCCTCGGCTGGACGTCGTCAAGCGGTCCATCTGCATCGAGGGCGCGTGTCGAGCCTTCGCCTATGTCAAGGTGTGGTGGGCGAAGATGGACGCCGCCAAGTTAGCGACCGAGGGGCCGCCTGAGGGCAAGGAGCACCGTACACCCGAGCGATACTTTGGAGACATCCTCCTGTGCGGCCGTGTTGTATGAAATCAGAGGGTTGGCCAGTCGTCGGCTTCTGCCCCCACGTTGGTAGTACGGGGGTGTTTGAGATGGAATCTAAACACTCTTTATCGAATTATATGGTCCTTGAAGGACTTGTTTAGCGCAACGAACCAGGCAATCAGACTATGCGGCTTTAGCGCCCTCACTTAGCCATTGGAGTTTGACAATAAAAGTGTTGGCGCAACCCCTAGTATCCGAACTAGAGTGCAATGAGGGCCTGATCAGGTTAGTACCGATCCCTCGCGTAATGCGGAAAAATCTCCAACAATTTGAGACCTCCGAAGTGCTGATCGGCTCTCGCCGCATCATGACAGTCAGTTTTCGGCTTTGTCTACTGAGGTGCTCCATCGGGTAAACCAGGGCACAATCGCAGTAGTTCTCCCTTTACTACCTTAGCCGATATAGCGGAACTTAAGGTAGCAAGCACTGGAGCTGGGCAACCCAACTATTGACCAAAGACATGATTCGGAGCCGATGCATATAATGCTAAATTCGGGGTGCCGAACTATACTGTAAGAAGTGTTTGGACTTTGTTGCCGTATTGTGGGGCGCTATAAAGCCCCTAGCGAATGTGAAACATACCAGAGTGTACGGCTACTATCTGATAAGGTTACCCATAGGAGAGAAAAAGCAAAAAAAATAGAGAGAACAGAAAGGGCGCAAAGGTGATAATCTGGGGCCCTAAAACTCGGGCCGCAAACTGTTTTCATTGTAATTTGATTCATACGTTAAGGCGCATTGATACAAGTAGTGCGGTAAGAAACATGCTATTTGACATGCCATGACCAAGGGAGAGTTGCGTGTGGGTCCTGAAAACAGGTAGAGTGATCGTTAAAGAAAACACCTAGAAATTCCCCGGTACGCTTGTGCTTCTTGCTAGCTTGGTGTGTTTATTCTTTGACGGGATCGGTGATCAAGCCCTCAGGGAAAGCCTGCGGAAAAGGGGACCTGAAAAGGGGAAAGAAAAACAGTGAAAGTATATGTGTCCGGGAGCAGTCGAGCCGTACTATGGATCACAAGGTAGGTATGCCTCCGTCTATGCCCATGGTATTTTGAGTGCGTAGTTATGTACGTGCGGTATGAATGTCGTCACTTGATTGGGGCTGGGACAGAGGCCGAATTGCTAGTCGAGCTCTTGACGAGCCGAGCTGTCCTGCTGCAGAATGGTCCGGACCCTCTTAATGGTGTCCCGGGGCTTTGCAGCCGAATTAAGGTTCTGCTTGAGAAGGCCGCTCTGTACTTCTGCTGCTAAGGCAGTGGTGTGCTCTTCTCTACGGAGGGAGCGTTCCGTATTTCCATTGACAGTTATGACGCCATGTGGCCCGGGCATCTTGAACTTGAGGTAAGCATAATGAAGCACCGCATTGAATCAAGCAAATGCGGTTCGTCCGAGCAATGCGTGATAGCCGCTGCGAAAAGGAACGATATCAAAGATTAAATCTTCGCTTCGGAAGTTTTCCGGAGATCCGAAGACAACCTCTATCGTAATTGAGCCCGTGTAGCGGGCCTCTACACCTGGTATGACTCCTTTGAAGGTGGTCTTTGTGGGCTTGATCCGTGATGGGTTAATGCCCATTTTGCGCACTGTATCCTGATAGAGCAGGTTCAGGCTGCTGCTGCCGTCCATAAGGACTCCCGTGAGGTGGAATCCGTCAATTATTGGGTCAAGGACCAATGCTACTGAACCGCCATGACGGATACTGGTCGGATGGTCCCGTCGATCAAAAGTGATCGGGCATGACGACCATGGATTAAATTTTGGGGCGACTGGCTCTATCGCATAGACGTCCCTGAGCGCGCGCTTGCGCTCCCTCTTGGGGATGTGTGTAGCATATATCATGTTCACCGTTTTGACCTGGGGGGGACTTCTTTTGTCCCCCTGTGTTTGGTTGCCGGGGCTCCTCATCATCGTCCTCGCTTTGCGATCCCTTTTCTTTGTTCTCGGCGTTTAATTTGCCGGCCTGTTTGAAAACCCAACAATCTCTGTTGGTGTGATTGGCTGGTTTATCGGGGGTGCCATGGATTTGGCACGGACGATCGAGTATGCGGTCCAAGCTTGATGGTCCCTGGTTGTTTCTTTTCTATGGCTTCTTCCGCTGACGGACTTGGAACCACTGAATCCGGCATTGACTGTCGTGTCATCAGTGTTGTCGTCGTTACTTCTGCGTTTGTGTCTGCTGCGTCGGAGCTTGCTGTTGCTATTTTTGGCCTCGGAGGTGCCCGTGTCACTTGCTGTAGTTTTCCTACGGACCAACCAACTATCCTCTCCCGCACAGAAGCGGGTCATGAGTGCCGTGAGGGCTGCCATGGATTTTGGCTTTTCCTGGCCGAGGTGGCGGGCGAGCCATTCATCACGGATGCTATGTTTAAAGGCCGCTAGGGCTTCGGCATCCGGACAGTCGATGATCTGGCTCTTTTTAGTTAGGAACCTAGTCCAGAATTTCCTGGCTGACTCTCCAGGCTGTTGGACTATGTGACTTAAGTCATCGGCATCTGGTGGCCGGACATATGTACCTTGGAAGTTGTCAAGGAAAGCTTCTTCCAAGTCCTCCCAGCCGCCAATGGAATTTTCAGGAAGACTGTTTAGCCAGTGCCGAGCTGGCCCTTTGAGTTTTAGTGGGAGGTATTTGATGGCGTGAAGGTCATCCCCGCGGGCCATCTGGATGTGGAGAATAAAATCCTCGATCCATACCGCGGGATCAGTTGTTCCATCGTATGATTCGATGTTTACGGGTTTGAACCCTTCAGGGAATTCATGATCCATTACTTCGTCAGTGAAGCAAAGAGGGTGTGCGGCGCCTCTATATCGGGCCGCATCGCGACGTAGCTCCGATGGAGTCCGTCTGCGGTTTTTGGCCCGGTGTGACTAGGTTTGTCACGTCCGAATAGATAGTCGTCCCTGCGTGTCAAGGCACATCCTCGCGATCCGTAGATCGATCTTGTATGTCCTGCTCTACTATCCAGGTCTTGACGAAGGTCATATGTATAGCCCCGAGCTGTCTTATCCCTGCCTTTATGGCGAGGTGGGACGTCTGGTTTTCGGCTCGAGTTGTCGTTTTATCCCGACCGCACGATGGCCGATCAACCGCATTGCGTGATGCTGGTGCGGGCTCTAGCGCCTCATCATCGAACTGAGGTAGCAGTTTGCGCTTCAGGTAACTTTTGGCTGGGCGTTTAAGGTTGTATTCCTCGGCTGCCAGGACATCGGTCCATCTGTCATTGAGCAGGTCTTGATCAGCTTGAAGCTGCTGCTGCTTCTTTTTCAGGCTCCTCGCAGTGGCTATTAGCTGAAGCTTAAAGCACTCCTGCTCGAGAGGTTCCTCAGGCACGATGAAGTCTTCGTTGCCGAGGCTCACCTCCTCCTCGGAGGGCGGATGATAACTGCCGTCCTCCGAGTCTTCTTCTATGGCATGTTCGTTAGGGCTGACTTGCCCATCTTCCCGATTGTCATGTTCGGCAGTTTGTTCATCGGGTTCCTCTGCGTCTTCGGCGCCATCCGGAGTGTTGTCGTCTCCTGTGCCGGTGTTGCTGTCTCGGCTGCGGCACCGCTGACGCCGGCGCTTTGGTTGTGTCTTAGGAGGGTCATTTTTCTCTGGGTTTTCCTTGTCGTCGCCGATATTATCTTTTGGTGCATCCACCATGTATACGTCATATGAGGAAGTGGCCGTCCATCGTCCCGTGAACGGCAGGTTTTGGGCCTCCTCTTCTCCGGCATCGTCGTCCATACCGTCGATGTCTTCGGAGTCATAGTCAAGCGTGTCGGTTAGGTCTTCGACAGTGGCTATGAAGTGGGTGGTGGGTGGGAAACAAAATTCTCCATCATCAGCCTCCAGTTCAAACCGGATATATAGGTTTTTTAATGAATTGAGCACGTTGCCTAAAGGCGAGTGCCAGAAGATGTCCACGGTGTTAAATTCAGCGATCGATGACCGATCTTGCTCGACATACGCGGACGCACATGGTTCAGAACTTATAGCTGGAAACGAGCCCGAGGTTCCGGAGACACAGATGTCACCTGAGGCTAAGTCTGTGTGCGGCTCCAACGCTGTGGAATCTGCGGCCTTCGTGGCAGGGTTGAGCTTCCCGCCCTCGGACGGCGCAATTTGCTCCGGATCTAGGGCCGGAGTAGTCACGGGTGCAATTTCCTGAGTATGGACCGGTGACAGATCTAAGTCATGTTCACCATGGGGATAGAGAGCGGCTGCCGCGGTCTCAAAGCCGTCGAAGAGCAAGTCTTCACGGATATCCGTGACGTAATTCAAGCTCCCAAATCTGACCTGATGGCCAAGGGCGTAGCTATCGATCTGCTCCAGATGGCCAAGCGAGTTGGCCCGCAGTGCGAAGTCGCCGAACACGAAGATTTGTCCGGGGAGAAAGGTTACCCCTTAGACAGCATCATCATTAATGATTGAAGGAGCCATCGAGCCTTCTGGGGACGTCACAGTGGAACTCTCAATGAAAGCACCAATGTCGGTGTCAAAACCGGCGGATCTCGGGTAGGGGGTCCCGAACTGTGCGTCTAAGGATTATGGTAACAGGAGACGGGGGACAAAATGTTTACCCAGGTTCGGGCCCTCTCTATGGAGGTAATACCTTACTTCCTGTTTGATTGATCTTGATGAATATGAGTATTACAAGAGAGTTGATCTACCACGAGATCGTAGTGGCTAAACCCTAAAAGTCTAGCCTGTATGACTATGGTTCTCTCTCTCCTCTGGACTAAGTCCTTCGGTTTATATAGACACCGGGAGGATCTAGGGTTATACAAGGTTGGTTACAAAGAAAGGAATCTACATATTTGATCGCCAAGCTTGCCTTCCACGCCAAGGAGAGTCCCATCCGGACACGGGTAAAGTCTTCGGTCTTTGTATCTTCACAACCCATCAGTCCGGCCCATGGCTAACAGGCCGGACGCCCGAGGACCCCTTAGTCCAGGACTCCCTCACCAAGTGATTCCTTCGCTACTGCTGCTAACTGAAGCCGATCGAACATGCTGCCTCCTTGCCTTGATGAACAGTGAGCATTGTTGGGGGGTTGGATGAACAGTTCCCGGTGGGGGGTTGGATGAACAGGACCCCGTGGTAGTAGAGGCCATTGCCGCTAGATGAACAGGACCCCAATCGAGGAGGCATGGGGATGGATGAACAGTAGCCGGTGGAGGGACCTCGTACGTGCAGGGCTGGTTGAACAGGACCCTGTGGAGGGGCTCGTTGAACAGGACCCCGTGGAGGGCTGGTTGAATCGTAGCCGGTGGAGGCTGGATGAACAGGACCCCGTGGAGGGCTGGATGAACAGTAGCCGGGGAGGCTAGATGAACAGGACCCCCGTGGATGAATAGTAGCTGGTGGAGGCTGGAGGAAGTCGATGGTGGATGAACAATAGCATGTGGAGGCTGGAGGAAGTCAACGGTGGATCAACAGTAGTAGGTGGAGGCTGGAGGAAGTCGACGGTGGATGAACAGTAGCCCGTGGAGTCCCGTTTTGTGGTACGCCACACCCCTCCCGATCAACAGGACCCCGTTTCGACCGTAGGCACTCGAACACAAGTCCGTTTCCTTCGTTTTGCGGTACGCCAGACCCCTCCCGATGAACAGGATCCCGTTTCGACCATGGCCGGTCGAACACAAGGCCGTTTCCTCCATTCTATGGTACACCAGGCCCCGTTTCGGCTGTTCCGTCCAAGCCGGTTGGCTCCCGTTGAACAGGACGCATTCCGACCCAGTCGGTTGCCTCCCGATGAACAGGACGCTGTTTCTCCGTTCCGACCCAGCCGGTTCGTTGCCCGAAGAACAAGACGCCGTTGCTGCCGTCCGTTGCCTCTCCATGTACACAAGCCCCGACCGTCCGTATATATATGCACGAGAACGCGCTCGAGACCCCGCCCGTATGTACATACGTGGCCGTGTTTTTTGCCCTGTGGTTGTACTTACGTGTACAGGACTTAGACGGGACTGTGTGAACTGCTATGTCGGGTGCTCTACAACGACACGTGCCGCTACTTATTCGGCCACGGTTCATACTTGCAGAGAGACCGATCGACCAGTATGTACGTACACGTTCGCGACCAGACAGACAACGCTACGTATGCTTTGACCGGGTGGGTCCCAGCGGTCGGGGAGGATAAGGACGCACTTCCTTGCATGCGAAGATATAGCTGCTCGGTCCCAGCTATCAGGGGGAGGAATCGTTTTTATTTTGCGAGTAATAAGGAGGCACTTCCTTGTGTTCGAAGATGTAGCTGGTGGGTCCAGCTGTCAGCCTCACCGCCTAAAGTCCTCTTCCGATGGCTGTCCTTCGTTGACCATGTTGACCACGCCGCGCCGAGAGCACCAAGCCGGTGGACGACGGCGAGGCCTAGGAAGGGAACGACACGGGGCCGGGGAAGACGCGGCAGTGGATTCCCACACGGAGGGGAGTACGTGGGTTGACTGCTTAGGCTGCGGTGTGAGGCTGCCGTCGCCGGAGAATAACAGGAGGTGTGGGTGAGTATAGAGGGATGGCATGGCCAGCGGTGGCAGCACAGCCGGACACAGGAGGCAGGAGCAGGCGACATGGCCGGCGCTGGTTTGGGCGACTGGAGCAAGAAGACCAGAGGTTGAAGAAGCACGATGACCGTTCGATGGACATCGTATGTTCACGGCAGCTAGAATCGTTTATATTGACTAAGTTGACAAAGCCCTTGGTACGCGTCAACTTAGTAGGCCCACAGGTCAGCCTCCGAAAATGGTGTGCCCCAGATGTCAGGGGGAGGAATCATTTTTTGGGCGGCTGAAGCAAGAATATCCGAGATTGAAGAAGAAGCACGACATCCGTTGGAAGAAGCACTACATCCGTTGGATGGACATCCAACGGCCACTGCTGCTAGAACCGTGTGTTGACTATAAGTTGACAAAGCATTGCATCCGCGTCAACTTAGTTTTCTTTTTTTATGGGACGCGTCAACTTAATAGTCCCACAAGTGTGTGGCAGAGAACATATAGCCCATTTGCGATTTGTAAGAATGTACAGCTCATTTTTGAATTCTAATGGAATTTACTACAGCCCATTTACAGTTTATTAAAAGTACATCCCATTTTCTAGCTAGGACAACGATTAATAATTTCAACCAACCGCTGAAAAGAGAATTCAATAAAATTTTCCACATTTTGATGGGATCCGAAATATTTTTATCCCAAAATTTCTAGTCAGATTAAATATAATTTCAAAATAAATTTGTATTACGTAAAAATCCAACGAAATATTGCGCGCGCAACATGTAATGAAATTAAAATTTTCAAATTCCAAAATTAATATATATCTTAAACTAATTACGTGTTTGGTGCTTTTTTTTATAGTTACTCCCCAGTTTTTATAATTACATCCCATTTATTATTTCTTAAAGCCCATTTTCTTGTTAAGCCTAATGCATCCCTCCTAGGAAAGATTTGCAGCCCAGCGGGGCGGAGAATAACAAGTTGACCCGGATATTGTATACAACTGTCGGCCCAGTTGAATTGTTGGTGTTGAAAAAAGGCCTGTATAGTATAGTACAACCTTACATGGCTACTCAGCCCACATTCAGCGACGCCGGAAAGGCCCAAAAAAGGCTTCTGTACAACTTTTTGAAGTCACTGAGATCAATTAATAACTTAAGAAAAAAGTTAGAGTACAGTGGAACCTAATTAAAAGCTGTCACGAGCGAAGAAATAATTCAACGGGTCCCACTTGTGTGTGTGTGTGAGAGAGAGAGAGAGACCCATCGGTCGATGCTCGTAAATACATCTTTCATCCATATGCATTGCTGATGCTTAGTAAAAACTTATATAGTTGACACAATCATATAGAACATCATAGCACACTGAACTTGCATACAAAAATTTCACGCAGGTGGCACAATCAGGGTGGAAGTAGTGGATCGCGATGGGTAGGGCTATGTTGAAACCAACGAACTCGTACATAACGGTTCATCGTCTTTATCAATGACGGGGAAATATCTTGAATGTTGTGCAAAGAAAACAGATAGACAACACAATATATAAGTTCTGCTAGAACATTAAGTTGACGTACAGCCCTTTCTAAAAAAGTTCAGGTAAAAAAATAGAACAGGTCACAATCAAATGTACTGGCACATCAGTGCTTCACACCCATAGCTCGGATTTAACTAGTATCTGACAAGATTCAGTTGTTACCTCAAATTAGAGCACATCCAGGCAGCCAGCCCTGCCTCTTCTCCCAAAGAAGCAGTGGCCTCCGCCGCGCGATGGAGTAGGCCCTGTGCCATCCATCATTCCGAGCAACACGGGGAAAGTCTGACATTGACTCCTGTAATGGACGTCATCGACGGACCCGGGCACCAGCGGCGGCGGCAGGACATCGATTGATGGATTGACAACTTCTTCGACATGCACAAACACTAGATACAGGTACATCCCTAACGTGGTCCGCGGCTGCCTTGGTGGCGACGAATAGTACAACCCCGGTTCCTACACCGGTATCTCGACACCAATCACCTTCGGTATGGTGGACGGCTTCTTCATCCATGCCATAACCGTCACAGCCCAACTGTCTGGAGGAACAAACATACTTACAAGCTCACCTCCAAGGTCGTTGATAAGCTCATTCATGGACTAGCTGTTCCAAGCACGTCGAGGCATGCCGTGGAAGGTAAGATTTGTTAAAAACTCAAGCTCAGAGGGCACCGAGCCACATCCTGGGTGCCACCGATCAAAGCTCACCAGCGCGCCATCGCAAAACAAATGTCGGGAAGATTCGAACACACGACTGCAGTCGAAAGTTGTTTGGAACCTGACAAAGAAATCAGCCGGGGGCGGACAGACTTCGACGAGCAAGTCACTTATTTGGATGCCGTGCGCAATGCCAAGAGCTTTGACAAGGTCGTCCGGCGAGACGGGAGGTCGGTCACCGCTGATGGTTACCATCAGCACTTTGCCGGCAAACTGGTCGTCAAGCGCCGCCATGACACTGTTGAGTGATAGCATGCAGCGCCCGATGGCAGGACGGACCTCAGGATCTCTAGCTCGGAGATCCGCGTTAACCGGTGACATAATAGTGTGCTTGAGTACAGGGTGTACAGGAGGGGGATTTGGGGGAACTGGACTAGGAATCGAGATTCCAGAGGTGGGTGAGGGGCGGGAGATTGGGGATGAAAAGGTAGCATGAATTTCGAACACACGTCAATATGCTCTCAGCGCGCAAGCGCATGAAAACAGTGGTGGCGCCCACATGTCGGCCTAAGAGTCCCAATTCTTTCTTTTTTTGAGAGCCCGACCTTTTTTTAGGATCTTTTGAGGGCCCGGCCTGAGAGTCATAATTGACCTGTTTGGCATTGCGTTACTATTCGGCCAATATTCAATGACACCTCACTGGCCCAAACAAGTGTACATCATCGAAAAGACACAGAGCTCAAATTATAACTTGAAAAAGGAGATATACTCTAAACACTGGAGAATGGTGATGCCCTCATTTAGCCCACCAGCAGTTCGAGACAGTAAACAGTTCGAAACAACGATATATACAACATTCAAACACTGACTAGTGACTACTACTGACATAAATAGCAAGACATGATAGTTCATAAGAAGTCTTGCTACACCACCAAAACGCACCCATCTGCAGCGCTCAGACTCTCATGATCCAGATGAGAATGACATTCTAAATAGAGGCAACTATTACATAGTAAGAGTGACATAGACGAGGATGACCAAATGACAAGGAATATGCATAACAAATGAGAGAACTACCCATCTAGAACAAGCAGCAAAGACGACAAGTCATTCAAAGAGGGATGATCCAACACCATCATAATTTGTAGCCCCGCTTCAGCCACCAGTGATCCGGAGACACCAGTACTCCACCCTTTTGAGCAACAACCCAATTACCTATGACCTAAAGGCTTGAACCACATCACTCCCTGTCGGACTCGACACATCCAAGGATCAAAGTTAATCCAGATGCCTTTGTCATTCTCACCTTCTTTTGGCTGCAGGCTGTATCATTGACAATCAGAGGAGTTTTCTCCCAAACTCCTAGGGCTCGCCGTGTAGACAAGTTTTCCATAGCAAACAGAGCCTCTCTACCATCAAGGTCCTTGCCAATGGTGATCTCCTGGTTAATCGGATAATTGAGTCCGAGAAACAGAGAGTGTGAACCAAGGCTGTTTACCCACCTCCAACTCAAAAATCTTGAAGGCCCCTACAAGCTGGTATCCTGCTCATAGACATAACAGCCACTGTCTGGATACTCACGTATTTCATGGTGCTTGTATACAGTGGGTTTTTTGCAATATAACTTTTCCGGCTCATGTGTCCGAATGATCATCAGTCTTTTGCCATCGTCTGATTGAGCGAGGAACCAGTTGTGCTTCCCTGTTTTTGGCAAAGGTGGTGTGATTACAAAGGGAAGGAACTGTAGGTACACTGCATCATATCAAAAAGGATAGGCATTGTTAATGTAAGATCAGTATTGTTCAAAGTATGAGTAGGATAATGCAAGAAAAAGCATTGATATGTCCCTGTTGGAACTGGTAGGAAAAACAGGGAAATGTATACTGGGTTCGAAAATATAGAAATGCCATGCATGGTTATACTCATGTTATTTCACAATCGATTCTTCACAGGAAACTACCATGTCATGGATGTTATGTAATCATGTTCTGTCCTCACAAACAAATTCTTCAAGGAAACTAACAGACCATTGTCGCGGGATATCCACGGCCACCTATGGGACCGGGTGGCCCCTTGCTGGTTCGGCAGGGGAACGTCGCGTTGCAGAAAGAGCAGACCAGCGTACGGTAGCATGGCAGATAGCACACAAGCAATTTACCCAGGTTTGGGCCGCCGTGAGGCGTAAGGCCCTACTCCTGCTTTGGTGGATTGATGGTGGAATGAATGTGGTAACGCGTAGTACACTTGCCCGGCAGGGTTTGCCTTGGGGGCATAGCTACTACGTGCGTATGGTGGCTTGGGTTCATCAACTTTCCAACCCTTCCTACGAGTGGCATGGGCCTCCTTTTATAGATTAAGGGGTCACCAAAATGGCAAAGTGGTCATTATCCACTGATATGATAGCAAACAGTGCTATCATCCTAACTCTGCGGGCTAACAAGGTGCATTAAGTGCGCCGCTCAGTGTCACATCACTGGTTGCCCGGCAAGGCTTGCTAGGCTATCTTGCCAGCTCTACACCTGTTCTCTTGACACGTCGCAGGCCAGGTGTCGCCTATGGGTTTCTTCCGTAGGAAATGGCTGTCATTTGGTGAATGGCTGCCACTTAATAATCTTGCGGCTTGACACCGCATTGATTGACGACGCGGGTCGTGCTTGAGTGGTCGGTGGGGTAGTTCTTCCCCCGCGAGCCCCGGCAGGCTCTGCCGGGGAGCCTTGGTTGCTTGCTTCTGGTGGTGGCCCTACTCCTGGCCGGGCTCGCCTGCCCAGCAAGGGAGGCCCTTTCCTTGCCGATATCCTGCTCTTCTGGCTCGATCTTGGTCTCTCTAGGCTGCGTGTTGGTTTTTCAAATCTCTTAGTCCTTCATCCTCTAACTTGGTTTGGTGCTTCGATCTTGTTCCTGTGCCTGTGCATAGTCTGGGCAACAGACCCAGGGTTTGTTGCACCGACAGAAGCCCCCGGGCCTGCCCCGAACGCGCTGCTGAGCGTCGTCGGGGTAGGGCCTAATAAGTGCATAGGCAAGGTTGCTGAAGGGTTTGGCCCCTTGAGTTTTCCGTTGTTGTTTCATTAGCCTTGGTTCCGGGCCAGTTTCCGGTTTCCCCGCACGTGGTGTAAAGCCAATAATGGTGGGGCCGCTCCAGTGATGGCCCGTGAATGACTTTAACGCACGGGGTGGAAACTGCCAATTTACTCTTCCCACAGCGCGCCCTTATCCTTGGCCATGTATGCCGCATGCATCGCGCGGGGTAGGTGGCGGAGTCGCGTGGCGCGAGAGAGTAACCTGGAAAGGGCCCGCCCGCCTTGAATTTGGTGGAGGAGGGCGGTGGTCACCCGTTGATGGAGCAGCTGCCCTTCCCCGCCCGGCCTATAAAAGAGAGGGGCGGAGGAGGGCAAAGTCATCCATTTTTGCATTCTCCTTCTTCTCCCCTTGTTCTTTGTTTCCGTCGGTGATGCTGAAGAGAAGAGCCTGGGGCCAGCCCCTGATACGTCTCCAACGTATCTATAATTTATGAAGTATTCATGCTATTATATTATCCATCTTGGATGTTTAATGGGCTTTACTATGCACTTTTATATTATTTTTGGGACTAACCTATTAACCCAGAGCCCAGTGCCAGTTTTTTCCCTTGTTTCAGTGTTTGGCAGAAAAGGAATAGCAAACGGAGTCCAAACGGAATGAAACCTTCGGGGGTTTGATTTTGAGAATGAACGTGATCCAGGAGACTTGGAGTTGAAGTCAGGGAAGCTTCGAGGTGGCCACGAGGCAGGGAGGCGCGCCCGCCCCCTGGGTGTGCCCCCACCCTCGTGGCTCCCCTTACCGACTTCTTTCGCCTATATATATCCATATACCCTAAAAACATCAAGGAACAGAATAGATCGGGAGTTCCGCCGCCGCAAGGCTCTGTAGCCACCAAAAACCAATCGGGACCCTGTTCCGGCACCCTTCCGGAGGGGGGATCCCTCACCGGTGGCCATCTTCATCATCCAGACGCTCTCCATGACGAGGAGGGAGTAGTTCACCCTCGGGGCTGAGGGTATGCACTAGTAGCTATGTGTTTGATCTCTCTCTCTCTCGTGTTCTTGATTTGGCACGATCTTGATGTATCACGAGCTTTGCTATTATAGTTGGATCTTATGATGTTTCTCCCCCTCTACTCTCTTGTAATGGATTGAGTTTTCCCTTTGAATTTATCTTATCGGATTGAGTCTTTAAGGATTTGAGAACATTTGATGTATGTCTTGCATGTGCTTATATGTGGAGACAATGGGATATCACGTGTTCCACTTGATGTATGTTTTGGTGATCAACTTGCGAGTTCCGTGACCTTGTGAACTTATGCATAGGGGTTGGCACACGTTTTCTCTTGACTCTCCGGTAGAAACTTTGGGGCACTCTTTCAAGTACTTTGTGTTGGTTGAATAGATGAATCTGAGATTGTGTGATGCATATCGTATAATCATACCCACAGATACTCGAGGTGACATTGGAGTATCTAGGTAACATTAGGGTTTTGGTTGATTTGTGTCTTAAGGTGTTATTCTAGTACGAACCCTATGATAGATCGAACGGAAAGAATAACTTTGAGGTGGTTTTGTACCCTACCATAATCTCTTCGTTTGTTCTCTGCTGTTAGTGACTTTGGAGTGACTCTTTGTTGGATGTTGAGGGATAGTTATATGATCCAATTATGTTATTATTATTGAGAGAACTTGCACTAGTGAAAGTATGAACCCTAGGCCTTGTTTCAACGCGTTGCAATACCGTTTACGCTCACTTTTATCATTAGTTACCTTGCTGTTTTTATATTTTCATATTACAAAAACCTATATCTACCATCCATATTGCACTTGTATCACCATCACTTCCCCGAACTAGTGCACCTATAGAATTTACCATTGTATTGGGTGTGTTGGGGACACAAGAGACTCTTTGTTATTTGGTTGCAGGGTTGCTTGAGAGAGACCATCTTCATCCTACGCCTCCCACGGATTGATAAACCTTAGGTCATCCACTTGAGGGAAATTTGCTACTGTCCTACAAACCTCTGCACTTGGAGGCCCAACAACGTCTACAAGAAGAAGGTTGTGTAGTAGACATCAAGCTCTTTTTTGGCGCCGTTGCCGGGGAGGTGAGTGCTTGAAGGTATATCTTTAGATCTTGCAATCGAATCTTGTTGTTTCTTGTTTTATCACTAGTTTATTTTATAAAAGAAAACTACAAAAAAATGGAATTGAGTTTGCCTCATACGCTTCATCTTTTTAATATCTTTCGTGAGAATGATGGAAAGGAAAATTGTGCTCAAGTGCTAGAAGAAGAAGTCTATAAAATGTTTGGCACTAAATCTTTGAATGATGAGCATGATTGCAATGTTGTTAGTATGAACTCTTTGAATATCCATGGTAGTAATGATGATTGCACTAGTCATGATGAAAATGTTTCCTATAAGCATGTCGATTTCTGTGGAGTGCATAGAGTTTGCAAATACATACCAAAAAGGGAAGATATATTTTGTAAGAGGCACAAGTACTTAGAAACTAAATGGTTGCAAGAGAGGCTAGATGTTTGTGCTAAAAATTTAAAATTTCTTCGCCATACTTGTGAACTTTGCAATGAACATGGTCATTTAAATATCAAATGCAAATTGTTTCATGATCGAATCGTGTCCAAAAATTGTGATGACTTGATTTCCCTTGCACATCATAATGAACTTAGTTTGCTTTTGGGTTATGAAGAAATGAATCGTCAAACTAAGCATATTCCAGAATATAACCTTGAGAAATTCCTCGATATTGATCTAGAAGAAATTTATATGTATTCTGCGGTGAATTGCATTGAAAATCCTTTAATTTCCAATTACATAAAGAAGAGGAAACAAATAGAAGATGAAGAGAATACTAACGAAAGGGAAGAGACTTCCCAATATTCTCCTATTATTTCTTATGATGAATCAGGTAATAAGGAGGAGCCTTCTATTCAACCAATCTCATTAATAAGGAGCTCCAAAAAGAGGATTGAACCCACACATGATGTGAAGAAGAAAAAGAAAAGACGGAGAAGCAAAGGTAGAAAGGTATCTCTCCCAAATGATGTTACTCCTATTGCGCATTGTGATGATGATAATTGTTATACTATTGGTGCTATCCATACTATTAATGATGAGAGTGATTATGCTTATGATATGAAAAGGCCCAAGCTTGGAGATGCTATGTTTGATGAAGATGATGTTTTTGAGAATGTATTTGTTGCAATTAATGTTTGTCCCAAGCTTGGGGATGCTACGTTTAATGAAGATGATGTTTTTAGCCTCCCAAGTTTTGATATGCAAATTTGTTATGATGATAGCATGCATCCTACTTATGATGATTATATTGATGAAAGTGGGTTTGGAAGAGTGTAAACTTTAGGAAGTAATGATCCCACTATTTTAGAGGATGTTGAATCTTATTGTGATGAATATGAAAGTGGACTTGGAGAGGCCATGACTTTATTTAGTGATGATTCCACTGTCTTGGAAGAGGTTTCAATCGATTATGATGAGAACAAAGTTGCTACTTATGATGATTATTGTGATGAAACTTATGCTATAAAAAGTAGTGATGATTATATTTATAAAACTTGTCATGATTATGATTACCCTTTTTCTGAACATTACTCTTTTAACGTGGAAACAATTTATAGTATTAGAGTCTCTTATGATACTCCCACTATTCCGAAAGAGAAGAATTTTGCTTATGTGGAGAGTAGTAAAATTTCTATGCAAGTAGATCATGAAAAGAATGCTTTAGGTGCTGGTTATATTTTTGAATTCATTCATGATGCTACTGAAAATTATTATGAGGGAGGAATATATGCTTGTAGGAATTGCAATAATATCAAGTTTCCTATCTATGTGCTTAAAGTTTTGAAGTTATGCTTGTTTTGCCTTCCTATGCTAGTTGATTATTGTTCCCATAAGTTGTTTGCTCACAAAATCCCTATGCATAGGAAGCGGGTTAGACTTAAATGTGCTAGTCATATTCTTCATGATGCTATCTTTATGTTTCAATTCTTATCTTTTAGGTGAGCATCATTGAAATCATCATGCCTAGCTAGGGGCGTTAAACGTTAGCGCTTGTTGGGAGGCAACCCAATTGTATTTTTGTTTCTTGCTTTTTGTTCCTTTTTAGTAATAAATAAATCATCTAGCCTCTGGTTAGATGTGATGTTACATTTTAATTAGTGTTTGTGCCAAGTAAAACCTATAGGATCTTCTTGGATGATAGTTATTTGATCTTGCTGGAAAAAATCAGAAACTTTCTGATCACGAAAACAATTGTTAAAAATCACCAGAACCTGATAAAATACTGATTCCAATTGAAGTAGATCAATAAAAAAATTATCTAGGTCGTCCTATTTTGGTAGAGTTTTTGAGTTACAGAAAGTTTGCGTTTGATACAGATTACTACAGACTGTTCTGTTTTTGACAGATTCTGTTTTTCATGTGTTGTTTGCTTTTTTTGATGAATCCATGGCTAGTATCGGAGGTTATGAACCATAGGGAAGTTGGAATACAGTAGGTTTAACACCAATATAAATAAATAATGAGTTCATTACAGTACCTTTAAGTGGTGGTTTGTTTTATTTCGCTAACGGAGCTTACGAGTTTTCTGTTAAGTTTTGTGTTGTGAAGTTTTCAAGTTTTGGGTAAAGATTCGATGGACTATGGAATAAGGAGTGGCAAGAGCCTATGCTTGGGGATGCCCAAGGCACCCCGAGATAATATTTCAAGAAGTTTCAAGCATCTAAGCTTGGGGATGCCCCGGTAGGCATCCCACCATTCTTCTTCAACAATTATCGGTTAGTATCGGTTGAGCCTAAGTTTTTGCTTCTTCACATGATGAGTGCTATCCTTGAAATGTCATTTTATTTTGTTTTGCTTGCTATTTGAATAATATCCCAAGATCTGAAATTCTTAAATGAGAGAGAGTCTTCACAAAGCTACATAATTATTTAACTACTCATTGATCTTCACTCATATCTTTTTGGAGTAGTTTGTCATTTATTCGTGTGCTTCACTTATATCCTATGAGTAAATGGTTGAATGATTTGAATATCATAAATCTGAAATTATATATGTTTCATATGCTTATCCCATGGGGAGTAATGATTCACATATAAGAAGTAGAGGTGGTAAATTTATTGAAGGTTAGCAAACATTGTATTGGTCACTTGAACAATTCATGAAAGAATATTGAAGGAAGAGATATTTCACATATAAATATAATATCTTGGACATCTTCTATGATTGTGAGCCCCATTAATTATTTTCAAACCTGAGCAAATTAGTTGAAGTTGGACAAGGAAGACAACATAATGAGTTATTCTTGGGTATATTTGTATAGAAGTTATATTGTTATGGATCCTCTAACATGTGGTGCTTGCTATTTAGAATCCTTTGCTAGCCAAAATATCTGTACTAAGCGGGAATACCTCTTGTGCATCCAAATCCCTTGAACCAAGTTTCTTCCATGAGTGTCCACCATATCTACATATATGTGGTATTTACCTGCCGTTCCAAGTAAATTTGCATGTGCCAAACTCTAAACCTTCAAATAATAATATGTTTTGTATGCCCAAATCGCTCATGTAGCGACTAGGGGCTGTCAGTATCTTCCATGCTAGGTGGGTTATTCTCACAATGAGTGGACTCCGCTCATCATTCACGAGAAATGGCCGGTAACTGGGATACCCAGTCCTATGATCAAAAGATCAAAAACAAATTCGCAAATAATTTAAACAAAACTCCCCCAGGAATGTTGATAGTTGGACGGCACCCGTTGTTTCGGAAAAGCCGTGGAGTATGAATGTTGGTGGAGGGGGAGTAAAATATTTACCTTTCTGTTTGGGAACCGCCTATAATGTATGTAGTATGGAAGATATTGGGAACTCTTGGTCGTTATGTTGACAATGAAAGCATACCTCTCAAAATTATTTCCATCTCTGTTTTAGCTTCGAGCTCTGCCACCTCTGCAAATCCCTGCTTCCCTCTGCGAAGGGACTATCTTTTACTTTTATGCAAGATTCAGTAGTATTCCTTCTCATTCCAACCCACTCTTTAGTTGGCAAGCATCATGTGATGGAAAGATCTAAGCATATATGGCCATTCAAATATATTTGAGCATGAATTATTATTGTTGACATTACCCTTGAGGTAAAAGGTTGCGAGGCGAAACACTAAGCCCCTATCTTTCTCTGTGTTCGATGAATACTATTCGTTCTAAAAATATGCTTTGAGTGGTAGCAATCATGGAAGACTAAATGATAGTTGAGTATATGAAGTTTGCTGAATCAAAGCTCTGACATAGACTCTTCCTGAAAATAAGATGAATTGTAATTGTTTGATGACTAATAACACGGTTTGTTAGTTTTTAAGAAAGTTTATGATCTATACTTTAACATGTGAATAGTTTGTTACTTGATCATGAAAAGTTCTATGAGTTGAGCTACTGTTATGACATATGATGATGCTAGAAAAGGTGATTGAAATTATCATTGATCAAACTTGTGCACCTGCTAGCATTCACACTTCATAAATTATTTCTTTTATCATTTACCTACTCAAGGATGAGTAGGAATTAAGCTTGGGGATGCTGATACGTCTCCAACGTATCTATAATTTATGAAGTATTCATGATATTATATTATCCATCTTGGATGTTTAATGGTCTTTACTATGCACTTTTATATTATTTTTGGGACTAACCTATTAACCAAGAGCCTAGTGCCAGTTTCTGTTTTTTCCCTTGTTTCAGTGTTTCGCAGAAAAGGAATAGCAAACGGAGTCCAAACGGAATGAAACCTTCGGGAGCGTGATTTTTGGAACGAACGTGATCCAGGAGACTTGGAGTTGAAGTCAGGGAAGCTTCGAGGTGGCCACAAGGCAGGGAGGCACGCCCGCCCCCCTGGGCGCGCCCCCACCCTCGTGGACCCCTCGTGGCTCCCCTTACCGACTTCTTTCGCCTATATATATCCATATACTCTAGAAACATTGAGGAACAGAATAGATCGGGAGTTCCGCCGCCGCAAGCCTCTGTAGCCACCAAAAACCAATCGAGACCCTATTTCGGGGGATCCCTCACCGGTGGCCATCTTCATCATCCCGGCACTCTCCATGGCGAGGAGGGAGTAGTTCACCCTCGGGGCAGAGGGTATGTACCAGTAGCTATGTGTTTGATCTCTCTCTCTCTCTCGTGTTCTTGATTTCGCACGATCTTGATGTATCGCGAGCTTTGCTATTATAGTTGGATCTTATGATGTTTCTCCCCCTCTACTCTCTTGTAATGGATTGAGTTTTTCCTTTGAAGTTATCTTATCGGATTGAGTCTTTAAGGATTTGTGAACACTTGATGTATGTCTTGCATGTGCTTATCTGTGGTGACAATGGGATATCACGTGATCCACTTGATGTATGTTTTGGTGATCAACTTGCGAGTTCCGTGACCTTGTGAACTTATGCATAGGGGTTGGCACACGTTTTCGTCTTGACTCTCCGGTAGAAATTTTGCGGCACTCTTTCAAGTACTTTGTGTTGGTTGAATAGATGAATCTGAGATTGTGTGATGCATATCGTATAATCATACCCACGGATACTTGAGGTGACATTGGAGTATCTAGGTGACATTAGGGTTTTGGTTGATTTGTGTCTATAGTGTTATTCTAGTACGAACTCTATGATAGATCGAACGGAATAATAACTTTGAGGTGGTTTCGTACCCTAACATAATCTCTTCGTTTGTTCTCCGCTGTTAGTGACTTTGGAGTGACTCTTTGTTGCATGTTGAGGGATAGTTATATGATCCAATTATGTTATTATTGTTGAGAGAACTTGCACTAGTGAAAGTATGAACCCTAGGCCTTGTTTCAACGCATTGCAATACCGTTTACGCTCACTTTTATCATTAGTTACCTTGCCGTTTTTATATTTTCAGATTACAAAAACCTATATCTACCATCCATATTGCACTTGTATCACCATCTCTTCGCCGAAGTAGTGCACCTATACAATTTACCATTGTATTGGGTGTGTTGGGGACACAAGAGACTCTTTGTTATTTGGTTACAGGGTTGCTTGAGAGAGACCATCTTCATCCTATGCCTCCCACGGATTGATAAACCTTAGGTCATCCACTTGAGGGAAATTTGCTACTGTCCTACAAACCTCTACACTTGAAGGCCCAACAACGTCTACAAGAAGAAGGTTGTGTAGTAGACATCAGCCCCCGGGCTCTTGCTTGGAGCTATTGTTGCCTCATGTTGGTGCAGATGCTTGGGGAGTGAGTTTGGTCCTTGGCGTGGCGAGTCCTTTGGTTTCTTCGAGGCTCGTCCGGGAGGCGGGGCCGGAGATCATTGGGAATCTCAGCATCGCCCCTCCCGGAGGCCTTGGGGCTGCTGTCGACGAGGGGTGTGCCTTCCTGCCCGCCAAGGAGGGGAGTGGCGTGCCTCGGGCCTCCTGGCTGTTCAGGCTACCAAAGGGACGGTAGCGTTGCATGCCCTTTGTGGGCAATGCCGCTACCGTTTCTGCCCCTTCCCTCTTCCTTCTCCCCTCTTTTTTGGAAGGGGAGACAGGCCTTGCTCATCACCTTGCGCAGCTCCTGGGTGCATGCCACTTGGGGGCCGCGGTGGGTGACCGCTCCGCCAACCCCTTCATCGCAGCCGTTTCCTGAGCGCTCCTTTTATTCTCCTTTCCCTCTTGCCTCGGCATCCTGGGAAGGAGGAGCAGAGAAAGGAAAAGAGGGGTTACAGGGAACTTATCTTTTTTCAATCTTAAACTTGTAGGCAATTGCCAAATTTTAATTCAAATAATGTAATCTCTCGAGTCCATCTTTGTGTTCTGTAATGCTTGTACTTATGTTAGCATATGAATGAAAAAGATGAGCCTTGCCGGGAACCCGTGCATGTGTATGTCCATGCAGAGGCGGAGTGCCTCCTTAATAAAAATAAATGAGTTTTCCCCGGCAGGATATCCTGCCGGCGCCCTCTTTGTCTGTCGGAGAACTACGTCTACCGGGGAACAGACAGAGGGGCTAGCCCCCCGCCAGCTCCCTTTTACCAAAGGCTACTGCGACCATCCTGACTGAAGCAACGTCCGAGTCATGGATGGGAGCACCTAAGTTTCAAAAGAGAGGCGAGGTCTCCTTATGCAAAGTTATAGCTTTATAGAACACTAATGGACAAGAGGTAAACTTATTTGTTTGGCTTGCCGGGGATCACCGTGCTGTGCAATCTTCTCGTCCCTTGTCGAAGTCAAGTTCACGGCTGGAACCTGCAACTCCATGTAGATGAGAATGAATGCAGGATGCAATCCTATTTATATGCATATGCAAATGCTCATGAAATGCTTATGCAGTGATCTGGGTGTGCTTATGCATGCATGCGATCTTGGTTGCCCCCCCCCCACAGCGCTTCTTTATTTTCTCTTGCACGGGGTCATCGCCCCGGCTTTGTACAAGGGGTTACATGCAGCTGAGCACCGCCCGGCAGCCTCGCACCTTACGGGTAGTACTTACAGAGATGCTCAATATTCCATGAGTTTTGCAACTAAGTGCCATCCCCGGTCTCCAGACGGATTGCGCCAGGTCTGGTGACTCATACCACCCAGTAAGGGCCTTCCCACTTTGGTTACAGCTTGTTTGTACCCCTTGGCGGACTGCACGAGCCTAAGGACAAGGTCACCTTACTCAAAACACCGGGCATGAACCCTGCGGCTATGATAGCGACACAGGGCTTGCTGGTAGCGTGCAGCACGCGTAGCAGCCCGGAGACGGTTCTCCTCGAGTATCACAGCATCGTCACGCCGGTGCTGATCTTGCGCTACTTCATCATAGGCAAGCACTCGAGGGGACCCGTAAATGAGTTCCATGGGGATAACTGCTTCTGCCCCGTAGACCAGGGAGAAGGGAGTCTGCCCGGTAGCTCTGCTAGGTGTCGTTCTGAGGGACCAGAGAACTACCGGTAGCTCCTCAATCCACCGCCTGCCGTGCTTCTGCAGTGTATCGAAAGTTCTTGTCTTGAGTCCACGTAGCACTTCAGCGTTCGCCCTCTCAGCTTGTCCATTGCTCTGGGGGTGTGCCACAGAGGCAAATGAGATCTTGCATCCGAGGGTACGAACATATTGCATGAAGGCATGGCTCGTGAATTGGGTGCCGTTGTGTGTGATGATCCTTGCCGGAACTCTAAAATGACACACCAACTCTTTCAAGAACTTGATAGCTGACTGGGCAGTCACCTTTCTCTCGGCAGTCACTTCTGGCCACTTTGTAAACTTGTCGATGGCAACGAACAAGAATTCAAAACCCCTGATTGCTCGGGGGAAGGGGCGAGGATATCGAGCCCCCAGACCGAAAATGGCCATGATAAAGGGATTGTCTAAAGAGCTTGGGCAGGCAGGTGTA